>NC_056741.1:1964239440-1964379746 GCF_019279795.1 Protopterus annectens | reverse complement strand
CCAAAAGGAAGGCATCTCTGATCAGTATTAGCAAAAACTACGGGCACTCATAAAATCGCCTAAGGCCAGCTTCAGAGAAAAATTGCACAGGACACTAAGGATAATCACAAGGCTTTCTTTAGTTATGTTAGGAACCTGGGTGGGAATTCTCAGATATGCTCAGAATTTGTCCAAAATGACAAAAAATACACCGAACCCACAGACATTGCCAACATCCTAGCTGACAGGTTCAGCAAACTCCCCAAAAGGGCAAATATCTATCCCAGCAGAGTGCTGCCACCATGACATCTCAGATGCTCAGGTAAGAGCCGCCCTCTCCAAAGCAAAAAACACAGCATCAATGGGACCAGATGGTGTCTCGGGCTGTGTCCTACATGAACTCTAAGAAGAGCTAAACCCAAACATAAAACTACTGTTCAGTCTCAGCCTAACTACAGGATATGTACCCAAAGAGTGGCGTACAGCAACAGTGGTCCGTCTCCACAAAGGTGGTGCCTCAGTGGATCCTGGAAACTATCGCCCCATAAGCCTGACTAGCTTGGTCTGCAAAGCTATGGAAAGGATCATCATGGACCTCATAAATATATTGGGTACCTACAGACACTGGATCCTACCCAGTTCGGCTTTGTTAAGGGCAGATCCTGCCTCTTAAACCTGGTCAATTTCTTTGAAACAGTCACCAAGGCCATGGACGAGGGGAATGTCCACACATCCTACCTGGACTTCGCAAAAGCCTTTGATACAATACCCCACTCGGGCATTATAGATAAGCTCACCAGCTTAAATATAAACCCCTATGTCACTAGATGGTTTGCAAACTGGCTCAAGGACAGAACCCACATGGTTAGAATTCCTGGAGCCATGTCAGACTCCAAACCAGTTACAAGTGGCGTCCCACAAGGCTCAGTCCTGGGACCTCTCTTTTTCGGTATATATTTCTCGGAGGTACAGGCCAACATGGAAGGACTGTGGCTGACCAAGTTCACAGATGACTGCAAACTGGGCACCATAATCGACTCTCCAGCCGACACAAGCATCCTCCAAAAGGGCCTCATAGATACAGACAACTTGTGCCAGAGCCATGGCCTCAAGCTAAACACCAAAAAGTGTATTGTCATCCCCTTTGGCAAAAACAAAGCGCCCACAAATTACCACATAGGTGGTAATCCATTAAGTACATAAGAAGTAATTAGGGACTTGGGGACCCAAGTTGATAGCAGTCTCTCATTTGACAACCACGTGGCCAAAGTGGTTAGAAGAACATTTTATATAGCCCACCTAATCATGAAGGGATTCACATCTAGATCAGGGGAGGTCATCTTGCCTCTTTACTCATCCCTCATCAGGTCCATAATTGAGTGCAATGCCCCTTTTGGGATGTACCTTACCAGACACCTGCAGCAACTGGAAAGACCCCAAAAGTACTTCACCAAGAGGATCCAAGTGCTATAACAGATGCCATATGCTGCCCGGTTAAAGAAACTCCAGCTCTACTCAGTGGCATACTGCCTGCTCAGAGGCGATCTGTGCCTGACGTATAAAGCCATGTCCAACCCGGAATTAATGGACATGCTGCACCTAAGAAAATCCAAATCCCATCGAGCTACGCGCTCGAGAGGCTTGAACCTCAGCACTGAAATAAATAGGACATGCTGGAGTGACAGATTCATAACCCAGAGGCTCCCTTCACTCTGGATTAAAATCCCAGTCCAGGTTAGGCAGAGTCCCTCATTACCTCTCAAGGGGAATCTTGAGTGGATGGGATATCGTAGGTTTACCCCGGGTATCACTTCTGTGTCACTGTTAGACAGAGGCACAGTATACTAACCTCGAACAAGGGCATAGCAAAATTAATTTAAAATGGGTGGCGAAAGCCAAACACACTCTGGCTAGGCTTATAAATGACCTAGGGTAGATAGCCTAGTATGAACCTATGAACCTGTTGTTGTAGTATTTACAACCACTGTGATCTCCTGCCAAGGATATTCCAACGTCCAGCCAGTTTACCAAGGCCTTTGGATGCATGCTGCCATCTCAGAACTTCGTTGCCACCAATTTGAAGCCAGTTGTGCAGCTGTTTAAACACTTTTTCCTTGCTCGTTTTACGAAGCATTGTTTTTTCTGTACCCCATTGTGGTTCTTTTTTGTTTTTCTTGCGTTGTTTACTGGGTTGCATGTCATCCAAGAAAGGGTAGTGTTAATGTGGGAGGCAGATTCCCTATAGCAACCGCCATGATAGGTACCTGTTTTGCTTGTGCGTCTCACAACCACACACCGTATTCAGTCTCCTCAGGCTTTTGTTCCTAAGATCTTGTGTAGTCACCTTTCCTCACTTTCCGTTTACATTGAGAACAAGTGTTGTTTTTCCCAAGTTATCATGGCAGAATCTGCTTGCCATGAGGTACAGTCTGCTAAGAAGGCCAAGAAGTCTAGCTGCGAGTCTGCTGCTGTCCAGTCTCCACCGGATGTCTCTTTTGAGGTGAGTGAGAACCGCCCGATGTTACCTTTGGATGATGATCGTGTTTCACTGTTGCAGTCATTACATTTGGGTTATCTTCCTGCAGGTAGTCCTCAGCCACCCTGATTATCATAGCCTTGGGTCCTTCGTCAGATGCTGTCTCTTCTTCCATGACGTCAGGTAGTCTGGGGTATAAAGCATGCAGCCGACACAATTATATCAGTCTTTCTTGCCGAGCGGTGCCCAAAGCAGAAGCAGTTCGGAAGTGCCGGTTGTCCGACTCCTGAAATTTTTGCTTTCAAGTTTTAGAACCAAAGTCATCAAAAAAGCTAAGTACCGTTGGGGATCCCTTTTCTTGCTCTAAACCGAAGTCAGTGAAAGTTAACAATTGTATTCCTTCTGGAAAGCAAATATCTCAAAGATTTTTATTCGTACTGCATTCCTTATCCAAAAATGGCTTCGATAAGCCATCCAACTACCGACATTCTGTAAAAACGTAAAGATAAAGACAGAGACAGACCGCATAGTTCCAAAGCAGCCAACGACACTTCCGTTAAGCTAGTCACCAGTTTGCTGGTACTCTGGCGCTTTAGCATCCCCTAATACCTGCTACTTCACATTCACAGGCCTCTACTGAGACCCATTTGGAGTCCTGTGTGCCACGAGATCTTCTTCGACTATGGAACCTGCGGATGTCTCTACCTTGGATGGGTCCGGAGCAGCTGTGCATGCACCGGCTTCTGAGGGTGTATTCAGGCCTACGGACTTGCATTTCAAACTAACACCATCTTCTTTTTCAAGGCCTAAAACTCGACCCACGCCTAGAAAACCAACGTCCAAACTGCATTGCCATGTCCATATTCCTAAAAAACAAATTAGAAGAATGGCAGAAGATCTTATTACTCTAATTAGGGGAAGCCAGCCTTCTCCCTGTAAGAGACCTAGAACTGATTTTCTTTCTGATTCTTCTGATCAGGATTCTATAATTTCTGTTTCTTCTAATGACCAGGATTTGCCTTTATCTACCTATGAGGATTGCGATACAGGAGTCCATACCCTCTGCTTCCCCTCCAGAAGATTTTTCTTTTGGTGAAACTTTGTACACTCTCAGGGAGCATTTCCGCTGGGAATGCCATGATTACTCTGACTCCAAAGAGAGTCTTGGGGAATTCTTACTCCTCCCTCAATACAGGCATTTAGTTATCCCTCCTGTACTGGACATTGTAGATGATGTCTTCTTGGAATCTGTCCTGGCCCCAGACACTTTACCTCTGGCTCCCAGGAAACCTGACAGGTATTACAGAGTACCTGACTCTCACAAGTTCCTCTTTAAGAATCCTACTGATGACCCAGAGACCATTTCACAGGAACCCAAAGGCATTAAGGCTACTACTGCAAAACTCTACCCCCTCTGATAGAGATACCAGGGCCCTGGGAAGATGGGGTAAGAAGGTATACACTTCTGCTACTTTGCCATTAGGGCCTTAAACTGCCAGTTTCATATGGTAAAGTATCAGCAGCATATTATTGGACTACTTGAACAGAAAATTATGTTGATTCCTGACAGTGCTGAAAATAAAGAATTACAGGATTTAAATGCATTCTGCTGAACAAGTTGGTAAACATACTTTGCAATGTGGTTTTGACTCTTTAGAAGCATCTTGTAGGGCTGCTGTCACTGGGTCTTTTCTTAGAAGGCATGCTTGGCTTAAGGAGCAAAATTTGACAGATCATGTTAAAGCTAAATTACTGGATGCTCCCTTAAACCAAGACCGCTTGTTTGCAAACAAAGCAGAAGTAGTACTTAAAAAGATTGAGGAAAAAGCTAAATCTATGCAAACTGTTAGATTTCCTGTAAATACAGCCTCCCAGATTTAGTAGGCATTGGCCTACTAAGAATTGGTCCTTTCTCGTCTCTTCCAGGCCTTCTCAGTCCAAACCCAGGAACAGCAGACCACCTAGGCTACAGTCTCAAGGTACTCACAGGCCTAAGCAGTGGGTGGGGGGGCTCCCACTTTCAAAGCTGGAAATAGTAAGACGCACCCCTATGGTAAACTGTCACAATGACTTAACCTTAAACCTTCCAAGTCCTGCTCAACTGCCTGCTACCTTAGGGGGAAAGATCGCCCTGCATGCAAAAAACTGGGAACTTATTACCCAAGACAAATGGGTTTTAAATATAGTTTCCCAAGGATACAGATTCCACTTCCACACCTTACCAACCCCAAACGGTTGGCCAGACCTACCCCTAAATCATTCGGCAGAAGCTCAACAGCAGGTTCTCTTTCTTCTAAGTATCGGGGCTATTCAACCTGTCCCAGCAGAGGAATGGGGACAAGGTATTTATTCAAAACTTTTCCTGGTACCCAGAAAAGACAACTCCTGGCGTCCTATCCTGGACCTCTTTATTCTAAACACCTTTTTGGTAATCCCAAAATTCAAAATGCTAACTCTTCATCAGCTGCTTCCCATGCTAGGCAAAAATGCCTAGTTGCCAACATTAGACTTAAAGTAAGCTTATCTGCACATTCCAATAAAGGAATCTTGCAGAAAATACCTATGCTTCAGAGCAGGCTACATGCACCATCATTTCTCTGCACTGCCCTTTGGCTTATCTACTGCGCCCAGGGTATTCACAAAGTGCCTAGCTCCAGTCTTTGCATTCTGCTGGCAAAGAAATATTCAAATATGCCCATACCTGGACGATTGTCTAATTCAGGCAGAAAGCCAGGACATACTATAAAATCATCTGGCATTTGTAAAGAAACTGCTAACCTCACTGGAGTACACCATAAACGAAAAGAAATGTCACCTAGTACCCTGCCAACAAATTGTATTCCTGGGAGCAAGCTTGAACACAACTTCCCAGATGGCCTCCCTTACGCCAGAGAAACAAGTTTATTTCACAGCCTACTTCAAACTACTGGCCACAAAGACCCAGCTATCTGCAAGGAAAATACTGCAAGCCCTGGGGTTCATGGCCTCTAGCATCCTACTAATTCCATATGCAACACTGCATATTAGGAAATAGTATTGTATCTAAAAAGCCTATGGTGTCAACATTCTCAGGACCTGGAATCAATGATTCCTATCATTCCTTGTATAAAGACAGAGTTCCTTTGGTGGGACGAGGCCTGCTACCACAACAAGGGACTGCCATTCACTCTACCTCCTGCTGCCCAAACCCTAACAGCAGACGCATCAGACTATGCATGGGGGGGGGGCTCATTTGTCAGGGCAGTGCATTCAGGGCAAATTGAACTCGAGTGAAATGCACCTGCATATCAGTCGAAAAGAAATGTTAGCTGTACAGAAATCTTTGACAGCCTTCAAGGACCACATTCTTCCAGGACATTTATTAAGGCAGACAGCACCACTGTTACATGGTACATAAACAAGCAGGGGACCCCACTCATACCCTCTCTGCAGACTAGTCTTGGCTGTGTGGAACACATTCTTGAGCTACCAAGTGCACCTACAAGCTCATTTCCTGCCAGGCAAGCTAAATTCACTGGCAGACAAACCTAAGCAGAAATCTTATGGACCCACACGAGTGGAAACTGGAACCAAAGGTATTCAACATTTTGAGAAAGAAATGGGGGAGCCCAGAGATAGACCTGTTTGCCTCCCCTCAGAACTACCATTTGGGCAAATTCTGCACAAGGACTTCCCACAGACAAGCTTGGAAAATGGATGCCATGTACTTCACCTGGGAAAGCCGCTCAGTTTATGCCTTCCCCCTCTGCCTCTCCTCTCGAAAGTTCTGCTAAAGATCAAACAGGGTAAATCAAGGACAATACTCATTGCACCAGACTGGCCACGCCAACACTGGTACCCCCTCTTGCTCAGTATGTCACTGCTGGAACCATGGCACCTGCCTCAGACCCCTTCCCTGCTGTCCCAGTAGGAGGGCCAGATTCTGCACCCCAAGCTTCAAACCCTGAAACTTTCATCCTGGCTACCTGAGCTCTCAATTACCATCCCTCAGTAAGCAAGTGCTGGATATCATTCTGGAGGCAAGGAGACCTAGTACTAGAAAATCCTATGCTGAAAAGTGGAAAAGATTCTGTTCCTGGAGCCAGACTCAGGGGATGGGCATGACAGTGCCCAGCTTACCGCATATTCTTCAATACTTAACAGAGATGCTCCAAAAGGGCTTTTCCTTCTAATCTATTAAAATTCATGTCTCAGCCATTTCAGCACATTATTATACTGAGCCAGCCCTCTTCTCTCATCCCCTGCTGAAGTAATTCCTCAGAGGGGCCAAAAATTTAAGACCACCCAGGAGACCCCCTACTCCAGCCTGGGACCTAAACGTTGTATTGGAAAAGCTCACTCTACCTCCTTTTGAGCCAGCTGCAACTACAGAGTTGAAATTCCTTTCTTGGAAAACGGCCTTCCTTCTAGCCATCACTTTAGCAAGAAGAGTGTCTGAATTACAGGCCCCCATGTCAGTGGAGCCCTTCATCAACTTCCATGCAGATAGCGTGTCCCTCAGGACCAATCCTTCCTTTATGCCCAAGGGTGTTTTCCAGTGTGGCCCTTATTCAGTCCCTTCATTTGCCAACCTTCTTTTCTAATCCAGAAAACAAAGGAGAATGAATATTGCACTCTTTGGACATGCACAGACAACTTAGATTTTATTTTGACAGGACTAAGGCTCTCAGGCAAACTGAACAGGTACTAGTTGGGTTTGCTGCAGGGGCAGAGGGGAAGGCCATTTCAAAGCTAACCATTTCTAAATGGATAGGCCATTGCATTCATTTCTGCTATAAACACCATGGAAAACCTTCTCCACAGGGGATTAGATCACATTCCACCAGAGCTGCATCTTCTTCAACAGCCTTTCTCAGAGTTGTCCCTACCAGGGGCATCCTAGAAGCTGCTACCTGGAGCTCTGTACATACCTTCACCAAGCATTACCACTTGCCTATTTTTTCTATATCTAGAGCTGGTTTTTCCACTGCAGTCTTGCAGGGCTTAATAGCTGGTCATAATGCTCTCTGCCTTCTCCCTTCCTTAGCTTTGGGAATCTACCTAAATGTAATGACTGCAACGGTGATAACATGAAGAAAATTGTACAGTTGTGTACACTTGCCATAAATGTAGATGTTAGAGTGTTTTCTCTGTTGCAGTCCTGGTTACCCTCCCTCCAGCCCCCTAACTTGTATTGGCTATGCCTTTCTTCTTGTTTACTGTATTTAAGCTTTCTGATGTATTTGCTTTTTGTTGGAGGTGTAACCTTCTATGTAATTGCTTCCCATTATGGGGGTACCTGACATCTGGGACAAGAAAAACTGATGTAATGGTGCCGGCTGCATGCCTTATACCCCTGACTACCTAACTTCATGGAAGAGGTGACAGCATCTGACACAGGACCCAAGACTTTGATAATCAGGCTGGCTGAAGGCTACCTGCAGGCAGATAACCCAAATGTAAAGACTGCAACAGTGAATGCGCTCGAACATCTACATTTATGGTAAGTGTGCAGAACTGTACTTTTCTTCTGCTGTGACCTTGGAGGCCTGCACAGAACCCACTTGTCACATGTCCTTTGATGCCTTGCAAACATCTGCTGTGGATGTTGATTGGGAACCATGGCTGATTATTTCTTAAGGGCCAAGGAGGATTCCTTAAATCTTTGTACAGAAAGAGGTGCCAGGTACCTTAATTGAATCCAGGCAGGGATTTTGTTAGAGCAGATGTCCTGATGAAGGAAAGGCAAAAGACTAAACTTTTGTCCACTCCTTGGGATCTAGAGAAGGAATGGCAGGACTTCACTCAAGGCTTATTCGATGCCTTTATGGCTTTGAAATTTCCCCGGGGGATTTGGTTCTTGCTCCTTTTTCCTCTACCTCTTTGAGTGCTAGGGATCCAGAGACTTTGGATGGGGATTCTGAGACTGATTACTTAGCTTATTCCTTCCAGTTGCCTTCAGCTTTAGATTACGGATTTGAAGAGGAGGAGTCTGTCAATCCTGATTATCCTTTGGAGGAATTTTCCTTTGGTGACTCGGTCCTGCACATGATGGAACATTTCCAATGGGTTTGCTTCCATATTTTGGATGTTCAGAAGAGATGATATGAGTTGTTACAAGTATACTTTCCTAAACCTTTACCTGTCCCTCCTGTGTTGGCTGCTCTGTTGGGATAAATTTTCACCTGCTTCCCTGACACCAGATTCCCAGCTCCTAAGAAACCCAATAGGTTCTATAAGGTGCCCATTGCCTGCAAGTTCCTGTATAAATGCCCTTCATCTGATCCTGCAGTAATTTCAGTTTCTAGTCATAAGTCTTCTAGGCTGTTGTCTTCTTCCAAGCTCCTTTCTTGAGATAAGGACTGTAGAGCCATGGAAGGGATTGGTAAAATGGTTTACACTTCTGCTACCCTAGCTTCCAGGGCTATCAATTACCAGACCCATATGACTCGGTACATCTTGTCTCTTCTTTCCCAAGTGAGGAAAACTGTTTAAGGGTAAATTCTCAGCTCTGTCTCTGCTTAGTTCCATTTCTCAGGTTGCCTATCACTCTATTGCATGCAGTTATGATGCAGCAAATGGATTTTCTAGGGCTTCTGCTTCTGTGATGAGGCGCTATCCCTAGATTCACCTTTAGGCCTTGCCAGATGTCATCAATCCAAAACTTCTGGACACTCACTCTGATAACCAAAATTTGTTTGGTACTGCTGTGCCTGATCATCTCAAGACCTTGCAGGGTCAGGGGTAAGGTCATGAAAGATTTGCAGCAGATCTTTGTCTCATCAATTCCCAAGTTTGAGACACAATCCTAGTAGGACTGCCTTTTGTGCATAGGCTGCCTAGACAGTCTTCCAAAGGTAAGATGACTTTTAGGTGCTTTTTTCTGATAAGTCTAGTCAGACGCCCAGACTGCAGAAGCAGTTCTTTCCTGACAAGTCTGCAGTCATCTGACTGTTTGCCTTCCCTTCCTCTCGGCTAGGTTCCCTTCTTCCTCCAGTTTTCTTTTTTCTCTCCCAGTATGGCAGCTGGTTACCAGACACCTGGGTTCTCTCTCCGTCATCAGGCAGGGCCACTTTATGACCTGGAAGGCCCTTTCACTCATTTTCTGGAATTCCTCATCCTACTACATAACTTTCGCATTTATCAGGGGTATTGCCAGGGCTGCTGGACAGAAGTGCCGTTCGACTGGTTGAACCAACAGAGGAGGTTTAACGTTTTATTCCAGGATGTTTCTGGTCACAAGGAAAGAGGGATCTTTGAGACGTGCCCTGGATTTTTCCTTTAGGAACTATTTCCTCATAGAGCCTTCCTTCCAGATGCTCTTTCTTCAGAAACTTGTTTTCTCTTTTGCTCCCCAAGCCTTTGTTTTTTTGGGGCGTTTTGAAGGACACATTACCTGCACAGTTCCTATCCACTGTCTATTCAGGAGATATTTGCATTTCATTTTTTCTTCCTGTCATTTTTAGTTCTCTGGTTTACCCTTTTTAGGCTTTCAATAACCCCAAGGATGTTCAACAAATGTCAAACCCTGTAGTCGCCTTTTGCAGGCTTTGGGACATACAGATATTTCCTTAACTGGGTGACCCCTTGCTTTTGGCTCCATCCCATTTCATGCTGGTGCAGGATCTTCATTTTACGTAGCTTCTGTTACATATCTGGTTCATGGTTATTTCACTCCATCGCAGGATCATGTTTTCCTAGGCTGCAGGTTCCAGACTGTTCCAATCCTGGCAGCTCTTCCTACCATCATGGTTTTGTCCATCACAGGTTATATTCTGTCCCTCATCCCCCTGTCCTCCCTTAGGATCATACAAGATGACTAGGCTGTCAACCCGAAGGTCATTTTAAGCCTAACCATTTCATCCCAATGTAATACGATAGCAATACTAGTCAGTACCCAAGATTGAATTTAGTGAAGACTACCCGTGTCCAGGAGGGTTTGTGGGCTCTATGCCTGGTAAGAATTTATGGTCCCCAATCCACGCGTCCAGGTTCCTCTTGAACAATGTCATAGAGGTGCTCTGTTTCACATGAAGTGGTAGCCTGTCCCAAAGACATGGGATTCGCTGGGATATAAATCTAACCCTCCAGCATGTCCTATTTAAGTCGCAGGCCATATTTAGGTCCCTGGAATGGGTAGCCTTAGTCCTGTTTAATTTATGGATATACAGCAAGTTCATTAGGTTTGGTCTTGGATTGCTCTGTTAGGCCAGCCATAAGTCTCCCCTAAGAAATCTATATGATACGGAGTATAGTGACAGGGAGGGGCTTAAGTCGGTCTGTTTAAGGCACTTGCTGGAGCCCCTTGATGATCATTGCTAGAAACCCCTGACGTCTCTCTAATTGCTACAAGTGCTTAGTATGGTACATGCCAAACGGGATGTTATACTCAATTATGGGCCTGATAAGTGCAGAGAATAGGGAGGTTATAACTTATTTTGCTCTCGAGGTGATGCTTTTACTAATCAAGTGCGCTATGTAGAAAGATTTCCTTATTACAGTATACATGTGGTGGTCAAAGTTAAGGTCGCAGTCAGCTTGCGATCTCAGTTCCCTTACCCCTTCATGGATTCTTAGGGTATTGTTGATTTAACAGTGTGAAGGGACATTGTTTGTACCAAAGTGCATGATGGTACATTTCTTTGTATTCAGTTTGAGACTGTGACTAATACACCAGTCACTGGTCTGCATGAGACCTTCCTGGTGTATACTGACATCATTTTGGGATTCAGTGATTTCACCTAGTTTGCGGTTGTCTGCAAACTTGGTCGGCCACAACCTCTTAGTTTTGACCTGAACTTCTAAGAAGTATGTACCAAACAGTAGGGGGGCAGCACTGATCTCTGTGACACCCCACTGATAACAGCTCTGCTGGTTGATGTGGAGTCACCCACTTTGATAGTATGTGTCCAATTTTGAGCCAGTTGGCAACCACTCTTACAGCAAAGGGGTTTACTTCCAGTTTGCTAGGTTTATCAGTAATGCCTGAATGTGGGATTATGTTGATAGCCTTTGCCACGTCAAGGTATACTATGTGCAGAGATTTGCCCACATCAATGGCCTTGGTCACATTTTCAAAGAAATCCACCAGATTTAACAGGCAGGATCTGCCCTTCACTAAGCCGAATTGGGTAGGATCCAGGGTTTGGAGGTAACCTATGTCTTTATTTATGAGGTCCATAATGATACTGTCCATGGCCTTACAGATGAGGCTGGTCGGGTGTGTGGGTCTGTAATTCCCTGGGTCTGTTACTAGGCGGCCTCTGTAGAGGGGAATAACTGTTGCTGTTCTCTACTCCACAGAAATGAAGTCTGTGGGTAAGCTATGATTAACAAGGATATTTAGTGGTGATACTAGTTCATGTTTTAGCCCGTTTAAAAGACAGCCTGGAATGTCGTCTGGTCCAATAGAGGCTGTGTTTTTTTGCCTTGGACAAGGCTTTGAGAACCTGCTCTTCCAATCTGTAGGATGGGGGTGGGAGGAGTTTAGGAGAAGGCTTGTAAGTTAGGAAGGCATAAGGAAGAGAAATTTTCACCAAACATATCCGCTAGCAGGTTTGCTATCTCTGTATGGGGTCAGTGTGTGTGACGCTGTTGGCCACTAGTTCTGCACATGCTTGGGTCCTAACTCTTTAGGTTACATACGTAGCTGTAAAAGGCGTTAATGTTTATCTTTGGCTGTACTTAAGTTTCTGTTGAAGGAGCTCTTGAAAGATTTGACAAGTTGTCTTATTTGTCTATTGAGGCAGAGGAGAGGGTGCTTTTCCATTGTTGGGGCCTTGTCTTTGCTTTCTTGGACAGCAGCATTTTGTATTTATTGTAAAGTTTGTTGATGCTGGTTTTCCACCATGGCAACTTCCAGCTAGGGAGTTTCTCAGAGCCCTGGGGTTCATGGCCTCCACTATCCCCATACTTCCCTGGATCAGTCTACATGAGGAAGTTTCAGTGGTACCTAAAATCAGTGTGGCTTCAACATCTCCTTCTGCCAGACCATCTCAATTCCTCTGCTTCATTGTCTCAAATTGGAATTTCACTGGTGTGTTCGGCAGGTATCTCTCAATCCGTATTATGTCTTCTACTCACTTGCTGCAGTATTCTTTACATCAGGGATGTCCCTGACAGAAGGCATCTGACTTCAGCCAGTATACAGAAGTCTTTTGCCGCTGTAGGGTACGTAGTATGTCTGACATAGGCTACAGTTGGATGTAGGCCATAAAATGGAAGTACACACGTACCATCCTCAGAACTTTTTCCTGCCAGTCAGAATGCCAGCTCTGACCGTCAGTTGTACAGTTTCCAGTGTTCCCAACTTTTGCTTTCAGATAAGTGCCCTGTTGGTGAATCTCTTTTCTTATTATCTTATGTCATCCAGGAAGGGCAAGTGTCAGTGTGGAAGACAAATTCCACATAAGGACAGCCATACCCAGTGTCTATATTGCCTAGTCCCCAGCCATGACCCTAAGTCGTGCAGCATCTGCCAGTCATTTGTTCCAAACACCCTTAGAAGCAGGCCTTCATCACTAGCTGTGTTCATAGGTTCATAGGTTCATACTAGGCTATCTGCCCGAGGGCATTTATAAGCCTAGCCCATAGTTTTGTGGCTTACGCCACCCCTTTAGTTTGGAGAAACTATGCCCATTATTTTGCTG
Organism: Protopterus annectens; assembly: GCF_019279795.1. Classification (NCBI taxonomy): domain Eukaryota; kingdom Metazoa; phylum Chordata; order Ceratodontiformes; family Protopteridae; genus Protopterus; species Protopterus annectens. Next base: position 1,964,366,663 of record NC_056741.1, on the reverse strand, counting down.
TGCCTCTGTCGAGCAGTGACACTGAGGTAACCCCTGGGGTGTATCTGCGATCTCCCATCCATTGGTCAAGATTCCTCTTGAACAAGGCCAGCGAGGTGCTCTGCCTCACATAAACCGGGATTTTGTTCCACAGCATAGGGAGTCTTTGGGTGATGAATCTATCCCTGTTTTAAAAACCAGTGGCGAAAGTCGGTAACTAAGCTTATGGATGGTTTTTTGAAGCCTGAAGCTAAGTCACTGAAGCATAAAGCTAAAAAACCTTGGCCTACACTTTCTGCTGCACGTCACCCATCTGACGCATCTCCCGAGGTGCTTATTGACCCGGAGGCACTTCCTATTCCATATATGGCGTCACAGGCCGAACCCACTTCTGAAGTTTCCTTGACTTCTGCCGCAAGCATATCTCAAGAAGCGGAGCAGACATCCAGTCTGCATGTCCATTTGTTTCTTTTCACCATATTCAGCTATCTCAGGAACTCATCGCAGAGCTGCTTCAGGCTTTCTTGAAGGTGCAGGGCCTTTGGTCCACTCAGCAGTGATTGAAGCACATCAACATCAAGGAAATGAGAACTCTCATTCAGGCCCTTTACGCTTTCCTTGCAGCCGGAGTCCCGGGCCCCTTGAAGGTTTATATGGACAACAGTACAGTAGTGTGGTACATCAACAAGCAAGGGGGCACAAGGTCTTACCTTCTTGCAGACTGGCCTTTTCAAGTATGAGAAATAGCAGTCAATCTGCAAGTAACATTGCAGGCAGTATATATGCCTTCAGAGAGCAATATTGTGGCAGATTTTCTCAGCAGGTCCACAACACAGCCTCATGAATGGATGTTTCACAGGGATGTGTTTCAAGACATTGTTCATTGGTGGAGTATTCCTCCGATAGATCTGTTTGCCTCCCTGTGAATACTCATCCCTTAGCTCTGATGATGATCATCGTGCATACAGCTGCAGTCATAACAGATGGGTTTTCCTGCCATCAGGCGGGTCCTCGGTCGGCCGAATTCCAAAGTCTAGGTCCGGCATCGGTTGTCGTCGCTTCTTCCCTGACGTCAGTGCGACAGGGGTATAAAGGAACCAGCCGACGCCATTTTCTTCAGTCTTTCTTGCCGCGCGGTGCCCAAAGCAGAAGCAGTTCGCAAGTGCCGGTCGGCCAGCTCCTGAAATTACAAAAATTTTGAAACCAAAGTCTTCTTGAAAGCTAAGTACCCCGTTGGGGAAACTTTTCTTGCCTCAGACCGATGTCAGACAAAGTTAATAATTTTATTTCATGTGGGAAGCAAATACCGCATAAGGATTTCCATTCTCTCTGTATGCCTTGTTTAGGCCCAGACCACGACGTCTCGGTCTGTCGTTTTTGTGCTACATTCAACAAACGCACCATTAAGCGTCAGGCGGAGTTCGCCCAGCATTATTTTGGAAAAACATTTAACTATATTATGTCGTCGGATACTCAGACTCCAGTTCCGTCTAAAAACCGCAAAGATAAGGACCGACACCACGCCAAAGCTGACTACACGTGGTCCGGTTCTCAGCGAGGTGCCTACGCAGCCCCTGACTACCGACGACACTTCATTGGCGGTGTCTCCTGTGCCTGAGGTCGCAGGCTCCTCAGCCCACACCCCGACTACAGATACCGAAGTCACTCTTGGCGTTGAACCTCAAAATGTAGACAGGTCTACCTCTACTCAAGGTGTCTTCAGACCTTCCTCCTCTTTTTCCATCAAGGCTTTCACTAAGTGTAAAGCAGCCATGCATTCTAAGAGACAAGCTACACAGGGCCCATCTCCAGGCCCCATGCCTAAAAAACAGATGCTTAAAATGGCTGAGGATTTAATTACTCTTATCAGGGGTTCTCAACCCCCACCTGACAAAAGGCCCAGAGTGGAGGAAGAATCCCCCTCCCCTGATCAGGGCTCCATTATTTCAGAGTACTCTGATGATCAGGAACATTCTTACTCCCCTTTTGAAGACTCTGATGCGGAGGAGTCCATTCCTTCTATATCCCCCCAGAGGGTTACTCATTTGGGGAAACTTTGCATACCTTAAGGGAACACTTCCACTGGGAAGGCCAAGATTATTCAGATTCCAAGAAAAGGCTTAGGGAATTTCTCTTTCTACCTCATCACAGGCCTCTGGCTATACCTCCTGTCTTGGACATCCTAGATGATGTTTACTCGGAGGCCTGCCTTAACCCGGACACTCTGCCTCCAGCCCCAGTCAAGCCTGACAGGTACTACAGGGTTCCTGACTCACACCAATTTCTATACAAAAGCCATGCTGCTGACCCAGAAACCATCTCGCAGGGCCCCAAGGGAATTAAGGCCTCCACTGCTAAAAATCCATTACCTTCCGAGAGAGATTCCAGATACTTAGCAAGGTGGGGAAAAAAGGTATATACCTCGGCTACCTTAACCATGAGGGCCTTAAACTGTCAGTTCCATATGCTAAAATACCAACAGTTTTTGTTATCACAATTGAAAAGTAAAATGTCACAACCTGAACAACCAGACTTGAAGGAGTTGCAGGATTTGATGCATAGTGCAGAACAAGTGGGTAAGCATACCTTACAATGTGGTTTTGATGCTCTAGAGGCCTCATGTAGAGCTGCTGTTACAGGATCAGTCATACGTAGACATGCCTGGCTCAAGGAACAAACCTTGCCTGATCATGTCAAAGCTAAATTACTAGATGCCCCTCTACAAAAGGATGTATTATTCGGTGCTAATGCTGAGGAGGTATTAAGAAAAATGGAGGAAAAGGCTAAATCAATGCAAACTGAAAGATTTCTTACAGGTACAACCCCCACGTTTCAGTAGAAATTGGCCTTCCAAAAATTGGTACTTTCCAGCCACGGACAGACCCCAAAGAGGTAGATACAGGCACCCGAGGGGCAGAGGACAATCCCAAGGATCGTTTAGAGGCAGACAATGGCAAGCTCCTACACAAAGAGGTGGTGAGGATAACTTGCAATCATTCAGAAAGCAAGCCCAATGACTTTCCCCTTTGCATGCCAAGCAAGACTCAAATGGCAGCCTCTTTAGGAGGAAAGCTGGCATTATTTTCAAAAAATTGGCATATTGTCACAAAAGACAAATGGATCCTGGACATTATAAACAGAGGTTACAGATTCCATTTTCACACCCTTCCAAAAATGAGAGGCATGCCAAACCTGCCACACAATCAAAGGGCAGAGGCACAAAGGCAAATTACAGATCTCATAGCTATTCAAGAAGCACCTACGCACGAACAAGGTCAAGGTTTTTATTCCAGACTATTCCTGGTACCAAGGAAAGGAAAAGACTGGAGACCTATTTTGGACCTATCCATCCTAAACACATTTCTACTCGTACCAAAATTCAAGATGCTCACTCTACAGCAGCTTCTTCCCATACTGGGCAAGGAGTCTTGGCTGGTAACATTGGACCTCAAGGAGGCATACCTGCATGTCCCAATCAGACAAAATTGCAGAAGATACCTCAGATTTCTTGCAGGTTCAACCCATTATCAATTCTCTGCATTGCCCTTTGGCTTATCTACTGCGCCCAGAGTATTCACGAAATGCCTGGCATCAGTAATTGCCTACTGCAGACTTCAAGGGATACAAATATACCCCTGTTTGGACGACTTCCTGATCCAAGTGGACAGCAAACACATTCTTCTGAAACATCTGGTGTATGTAATAATGTTGTTGAACTCTCTGGGATACACAGTCAACAAAAAGAAATCAAGGCTAATACCCTCTCGGAAGATAATTTTCCTGGGTGCCAACTTGGACACAAACACCCAGATGACCTACCTCACGCAAGAAAAGCAGGGGCAACTAACTCAATACTTCAGAGCACTAGCAGATTGCACCAGGCTGACTGCAAGGAAAATCCTGCAGGCTCTGGGATTCATGGCATCTTGCATCTTACTAATCCCATGTGCAAAGCTGCATATGAGGAAACTTCAATGATACCTGAAAAACCTATGGTCTCAACACAGCCACAGTTTGGAAACAATAATACCACTAATTCCATGTCTACAAAAGGAATTTCTTTGGTGGGCTCAAGCATGCCAAACAAACACAGGTCTTCCATTCAGCAAGCCTCAAGCAAATCAAGTCATCACAACAGACGCCTCGGACTACGCCTTGGGGGCGCACATGACAGATCGGTGCATTCAGGGCAAATGGTCCCAAAAAGAAAAGCACCTTCACATCAATCAAAAGGAAATGCTAGCAGTAATAAATGCTATTATAGCTTTCAAGGACCTTCAGCAACCAGGTCAACTATTGATAAGAACGGACAATACCACAGTTAAGTGGTACATAAACAAACAGGGAGGAACACATTCATACCGCCTATGCAGACTGGCCATGTCACTTTGGAACATGGCCATGGACTTACAAATCGAACTACAAGCACAGTACTTGCCAGGCAAGGAAAACACGCTGGCAGACAACCTAAGCAGAAATATGACAGATCCACACGAATGGAAGTTGCATCCAAAAGTTTTTACAGAAATAATCCAAGCATGGGGAAGGCTGGACATAGATCTCTTTGCCTCCCACAAAAATCACCAATTGACAAAATTTTGCTCAAGGATTTTCCATCCAGAGGCCTGAAGAGTGGACGCTCTCTCTTTCAGTTGGACATCAATGACAGTTTATGCCTTCCCACCTCTTCCTCTGCTGCCCAAAGTTCTATTGAAAACCAGAGCAGAGAGACCAAAGATGATTCTCATTGCTCCAGACTGGCCAAGACAACACTGGTACCCACTCCTGAGGAGCCTGACGCATTCCCCACCATGGACCCTGCCTCTAATGCTTCTTCTCCTGACTCAGCACAGCTTCAAAACTCTTCACAGCCAGCTAAAAACACTCAATCTAGCCGCATGGAAGATTCCTTACCATCACAACAGACCCTACTCTCCAAGGAGGTGCAGGATGTCATTTTGGAGGCCAGAAGGCCTTCTACTAGAAAAGTTTACTCTGCAAAATGGAAACGGTTTTGTGCCTGGAATGAGAAAAAGGGCCAGAATCCTGGAATACTGAATTTACCTCAAATATTACAGTATCTAGCTGAGATGCTAAGCAGTGGACTTTCATTCTCCTCCATCAAAATCCATGCCTCAGCCATTTCTGCAGAATACAACACTGATCCTCCTTTATTCTCTCACCCTATCTTAAGACAGTTCCTCAGAGGGGCTAAGAATCTAAGACCCCCAAGGAAACAACCAATACCTGCTTGGGTCTCAATTTCATTCTGGAAAAACTGACCTTGCCTCCCTTTGAGCCAGCTGCCTCATCAGATTTGCAGTATTTGTCCTGGAAAACAGCTTTCCTTCTGGCTATTACCTCAGCTCGTAGAGTTTCAGAACTACAAGCTCTCATGGCTGTGCAGCCTTTTTTCATCTTCCATCAGGACAGAGTTTCCTTACGAACCAACCCGTTCTTTATGCCTAAAGTGGTATCCAGGGTAGCTTTGAATCAGGCCATACACTTACCTACCTTTTATCCTTATCCTCAAAACAAAGGGGAGAGATTTACTACATTCCTTGGACATCCACAGACAACTGCGTTATTATTTGGACAGAACAAAGCCTTTCAGAAAATCAGAACAGCTCTTTGTGTCCTATGCTGTAGGAGCTCAAGGAAAGCCAATTTCCAAACAGACAATCTCAAAATGGATAGCCCACTGCATACGCTTTTGCTATTCTTTTCATGGCAAAACTGTACCTACAGGCATCGGATCTCACTCCACAAGGGCCACAGCTACCTCTGCAGCTTTCCTTAGAGGAGTTCCTACCAAAGATATTTTGGAAGCAGCCACTTGGAGTTCTGTGCATACCTTCTCCAAGCACTACCACCTACCATTATACTCCAAAACTAGAGCAGGCTTTGCCACTGCAGTCTTGCAGGGCATCCTGGCTCCTCCAAGTTCCACCTAGTGCCTACCACCCCTTTCTTAGCTTTGGGATTCTACCCATCTGTTATGACTGCAGCTGTATGCACGATGAACATAGTACAGTTTTGTACCTACCATAAATGTAGATGTTCGAGTGCTAATACAGCTGCAGTGCATGTTTCCCTCCCTCCTTCCCCTCTTGGGACAGGCCTATAGGCTAACACATCCTCATACAACCTGATTGGGGTATTCATTTATGGTGTATTTGCTTGCAACTACTGTATTTTGATTATATTGCATTGCTTTATTACAGAAATTTATGTATTGCCTTCCTTCTGGGGGCACCTGACATCTGGGGCAAGAAAAACTGAAGAAAATGGCGTTGACTGGTTCCTTTATACCCCTGTCGCACTGACATCAGGGAAGAAGCAACGACAACCGATGCCGGACCTAGACTTTGGAATTCGGCCGACCAAGGACCCGCCTGATGGCAGGGGAACCCATCTGTTATGACTGCAGCTGTATTAGCACTCGAACATCTACATTTATGGTAGGTACAAAACTGTACTTTCTTCATGTTTCACTATTTCAGTCATTACATTTGTGTTATCTGCTTGCAGGTAGCCCTCTGCCATCCTGAATATCAAAGTATTGGATTCCTGCGTCGGATGCTGTCTCTTCTTCCATGATGTCAGGTTGTCAGCAGTATAAAACATGAAGCCGATGCCATTACATCAGTCTTTCTTGCCATGTTGGTGCCCAAAGCAGAAGCAGTTCGCAATTACCGGTTGGCTGACTCCTGAAATTTTCGATGTTAGGTAGTCCAATCTCACCTTCATTTTTACATATAGGTTCGGAGCCGATCCTCGGCTCCAACTTGGCCGATTTACAAGCTCTAAGACTTCTTGTTGGCTCATGGCTAAGCAGGTATCCCATGGTGCACCAGTGCAATCCCCAGATCTCGTTTGCTGTGTCAATGAGTTTGGATGTGCTTCTCTTGGCTCTGGCTAAGTCCTTTTCAATTCTTTACATTCATAGTGGATATTGCATATTTAGTGTTATCTTCTAGGCCTTTGCCTAAGTTGTCCTTGTGGACTTTTTTTCACTGCAGTAGTTTTAGTATCCTGTGTGCCAGTTAATTAGGCACCGTTGCACTTTTTTGCCTAAGTAGAGCATTTGCTTTGGCCGTTTTTCTGCTCTTAATCAACAGGGGCTCCTGTTGTTTTATTTGTACTGCTCTGAAATTTTTTGGTCGCTGTTGACTGTTAAGTTGTCTTTGGTGGGGATCCGCTAAGGTGGTATTTATAGGATTGCTGTTAAAATGTTTCCTGTGTGATTGAACCTGTGTGTGTCTGTGTTAAATACTTGGTCTGTGTAAGTTAGAAGAACTAGTTTTCTTTTACACCAGTCTAGGCCCGTTTAACTTAGAGGACCTAGTCCTCATGTAACTCTTCTATTTGTATTTTGACATCCCATCATTTTTCCTGTGTGACTGAATTTCTGTGTGTGTCTGTTAAATACTTGGTCTGTTTAAGTTAGAAGACCTAGATGTTCTTAGTGTTTCTCTGTTGCAGTCATTACATTTGGGTAATCTGCTGGCAGGTTGCCATCAGTCGGCCTGAATTCCAAAGTCTTGGGTCCTGAGTCGGGCGGTCCCGCAGTCGGCCCAAATTCCAAAGTCTTGGTCCGGCGTCTGTTGCTATCGCTTCTTCCCTGACGTCAGTGTGCCAGGGGTATACAAGAGGCATCCGACGCCATTTTCTTCAGTCTTTCTTGCTGCGCGGTGCCCGAAGCAGAAGCAGTTTGCAAGTGCCGGTCGGCCGACACCTGAAATTTTCGATTTGAATTTCAGTCCGAAGTCTTCAATAAAGCTAAGTACCCCATTGGGGAACATTTTCTTGCCTCAGTCCGATGTCAGAAAAAGTTAACAATTGCATTTCTTGTGGGAAGCAAATGCCTCATAAGGACTTCCACTCCTATTGTATTCCTTGCCTAGGCCCAGACCACGACGTCACAGGTTGTCGGTTTTGTGCTAGGTTTAATAAACGAACTATCAAATGTCATTTTGACTTCGCACGGCATTACTTTGGTAGGAGATTTAATCATATCATGCCGTCTGAGCAGCCGACTACCGCCATACATAAAAAACGCAAGGATAAGGACAGGCAGCCTAGGAACAAGCCAGACTCCGAGCCCTCTGCTGGGCCTGTCGCTGATTCCCCGGTTTTCAGTGAGGCGCCTACGTAGCCCCTGACGACCGCAGAACTGGAACCCCAGATAGCTGCAGATTTCCAAGCGGAGCCTACTAGGCCTACGCAGCCATCTTCCGACACCAGAGTAGAAGTAATCCCCAGTACAGTGGAAACACCTCCGGTTGCAGAAAGTGTCTTCAGACCAACTATACTTAACATTAAATCTTATGCTAAGCTTAAAACTCCTTTAAAACCTAAGAAGACTGTACATCAGTCTACAGTTCAAGGCCCCATGCCTAAGAAACAGATGCTTAAGATGGCTGAAGATTTGATTACCTTAATCAGGGGTTCCATCCCCCTTCTGATAAAAGACCAAGACGAGAGAAGGATTATGCTTCCTCTGACCAGGTTTCACTTTCCTCAGATTCTTCTGAGGAACAGGATTACACTTTTCCACCTTATGAAGACTCTGATGCTGAAGAGACTATTCCCTCAGCATCTCCCCCTGAAGACTACTCCTTTGGGGAAACTTTACATACCATAAGGTAAAATTTTCACTGGGAAGCCCAGGACTACTCTGCTAAGAAAAGGCTCTGAAAGTTCCTTTTACTACCCCAGCACAGACCTCTTGCTATCCCTCCTGTTTTAGATATTGTGGATGATGTTTACTTGGAGTCTAGTTTAAATCCAGACTCTCTGCCTCCTGCTCCAGCCAAACCAGACAGATACTACAGAGTACCTGACTCACACAAATTCCTTTATAAAAGCCCTGTGGCTGATCCAGAAACAATTTCCCAGGGTCCTAAGGGAGCTAAAGCTTCTATGGCTAAAAATCCTGTGCCCTCTGAAAGGGATTCCAGAGCCCTAGATAGATGGGGAAAGAAAATATACACCGCAGCAACTCTGGCTATGAGAGCATTAAATTGTCAGTTTCACATGTTGGAATATCAGCAATTCCTAATGTCTCAGTTAAAACAAAAAATGAGCACACATTCTGAACAGTCTGAATTCAAGGAAACGCAGGATCTGTTGCATGCAGCTGAACAGGTGGGCAAACATACTTTACAATGCGGATTTGATTCATTGGAAGCTTCCTGTAGAGCAGCTGTTACTGGCTCTGTCATATGTAGACATGCTTGGTTAAAAGAACAAACCCTTCCTGATCATGTTAAAGCAAAATTATTGGATGCACCTTTACAGCAGGATGTATTATTTGGTGTCAAAGCAGAAGAGGTTTTTAAAGAAAATGGAGGATAAGGCAAAGTCTCTGCAAACAGTCAAGGATTTTTTGCAGGTACAACCACCTCGTTTCAGCAGAAATTGGCCAACAAAAAACTGGTCCTTTCCAGCTTCTGACAGATCACAGAGGGGCAAATACAGACGCCCAAGGGGCAGAGGTCAGTCACAAGGCCCTTACAAACCTCGCCAATGGGGTACTGCTACCCAGAAAGGAGGAGAAGACGGGCCCCAAGCTAGCAGAAGACAAACACAATGACTCAGTCCTCAAACTACCAAGCATATCTCTCCTGGCAGCTCCCTTGGGAGGAAAATTAGCGTTTTTTGCAGACAACTGGCACATCATCACAAAACACAAATGGGTTCTAAACATTGTCTCTCAAGGATACAGATTCCACTTTTCATACCTTACCAAGGATAAAAGGAATGCCAAACTTGTCACCAAATCAATGGTCAGAGGCACAAAAACAAATTACAGCTCTCATGGACATGAGAGCCATTCAACAGGTACCTACACAGTAGCAAGGACAAGGATTTTACTCAAGACTCTTCCTAGTCCCAAGAAAGGACAAAGCATGGACACTCATTCTAGATCTTTCAATTCTGAACACCTATCTGCAAGTACCAAAATTCAAGATGCTAACACTACAGCAGCTTCTTTCCATGCTGGGCAGGAATGCTTGGCTAGTTAATTTGGACCTCTAGGAGGCATACCTGCATGTCCCTATCATACAAAATTGCAGAAGATACCTCCGCTTCATTGCAGGTTCAACGCATTATCAATTCTCTGCACTGCCCTTTGGCTTATCTACTGCGCCCTGGGTCTTCACAAAATGCCTGGCACCAGTAATTGCATACTGCAGACAGAGGAATTCAATTATACCCATACCTGGACGACTGCCTTATCCAAGCAGAAAGCAAGGACATTCTTTTAAAACATCTGGCATTTGTCAAACACCTTCTAAGTTGCCTAGGGTACACAGTAAGTGAAAAGAAGTCAAAACTAGTGCCCTCACAAAACATAATATTCCTGGGTGCCAGCTTGAATACAACGGCCCAGATGGCTTATCTCACGCCAGACAAGCAACAACAGCTGACTCAATATTTCAAAATAATGGCAACAAAGACCCAACTCCCTGCAAGAAAAATTCTGCAGGCCTTGGGATTCATGGCATCTTGCATACTACTAATACCATTTGCAAAACTGCATATGAGGGAATTACAATGGTACCTGAAAAGTGTATGGACTCAGCACAGCCACAGCTTGGAAACAATGATACCACTCATACCCTGCCTTCAACAGGAGTTTCTATGGTGGGCACAGGCATGTCACCTCAACAAGTGTCAGCCTTACCCACAGCCAGGCAAAATATGACAACAGATGCATCGGACTATGCCTGGGGAGCACACATGGCAGGGCAGTGCATTCAGAGCAAATGGACTACAGATCAGAGGCATCTGCATATCAATCAAAAAGAAATGCTTGCAGTACAGAATGCCCTAACAGCTTTCAAGGCCCTTTTTATATCCAGGACAACTAATAAAGACGGACAATACCACAGTAATGTGGTACATAAACAAGCATGGGGGCACCCATTCCTACCCTCTATGCAGGCAAGCAATGACCTTGTGGAACACTGCACTGTCTTACCAGGTTCAATTACAAGCACAATTCCTGCCAGGAAAAAAAAACACATTGGCAGACGACCTAAGCAGAAACATCATGGATCCACACGAATGGAAACTAGATCCACAAGTATTTACAATGATAGCCCAAAAATGGGGACGCCCAGACATAGATCTGTTTGCAAGCCCCCACAACCACCAACTTCAAAAATTTTGCACAAGGACATTCCATCCACTAGCTTGGAAAGTGGACACCCTCTCATTCAGTTGGAAAACATTGACAGTGTATGCCTTCCCTCCTCTGCCTCTTCTAGCAACTGCTGAAGTCAGATTAGAGAGGCCACAAATGATACTCGTTGCACCAGACTGGCCACGCCAGCATTGGTATCCAATTTTAAGGAACATGGCCCACTGCCCACCATGGATTTGCCACAAATTCCTCACCTGCTCACCCAGCGTGACAATCAGATTCTACACAGCCAGCTCAAGACTTTAAACCTGGCTGCATGGCAAATTACCTAAACAACCAGCCAACACCTCTTTCCAAAGCTGTTATGGATGTCATTCTGGAGGCCAGGAGGCCCAGCACCAGGAAAACCTATTCAGACAAATGGAAAAGATTTTGCGCCTGGAACCAGGCTAAAGGCCAAAATCCCCTAGATCTAAACATTCCTCAGATTCTACAATATTTAACTGAGATGTTGCACAAAGGACTTTCCTTTTCATCTTTTAAGATCCACGCCTCAGCAATTTCAGCTCATTACAACACGGATCCTCCTTTATTCTCACATCCACTCCTAAGACAGTACCTCAGAGGGGCTAAGAACATAAGACCGCCAAGGAGAGCACCAACACCTACTTGGGAATCTCAACTTTGTTCTGGAAAAGCTTACACTGCCGCCCTTTGAACCAGCTTTTACAGCTGATTTAAAATTTCTTTCATGGAAAACTGCTCTGCTACTAGCAATAACCTCAGGTAGAAGAGTCTCAGAGCTACAGGCACTAATGGCAATGGAACCTTTCCTCATTTTTAATCAAGACAGAATGTCTCTATGAACTAACCCTTTCTTTATGCCAAAGGTGGTATCCAGTGTGGCCCTAAACCAAACCATTCATTTGCCCACCTTTTTCCCAATTCCCCAGAACAAAGGAGAAAGACTCTTGCAATCTTTGGACATTCTCAGGCAATTACGTTACTACTTGGATAAAACTAAGGCTTTCAGAAAAACTGACCAGCTCTTTGTAGCCTCTGCTACAGGATCACAAGGAAAAGCTATCTCAAAACAGACCATTTCTAAATGGATAAGGCATTGCATACGTTTCTGCTACACGTATCATGGGAAACCAGTACCTGCTAACATTAGGTCCCGCTCCACCAGGGCTACAGCTACATCAGCAGCCTTTCTCAGGGGCGTGCCAACCAAGGAGATTCTGGAAGCTGTAACTTGGAGTTCAGTGCACACCTTCACCAAACACTATCACTTACCTCTATATTCTATGACTAGAGCTGGTTTTGCCACTGCAGTTTTGCAGGGCCTACTAGCTTCTTCTAACCCTGTTTGACTCCACCTCCCATCCTTAGCTTTGGGATTCAACCCAAGTGTGATGACTGCAGCAGGGTAACACGATGAACATAGTACAGTTTTGTACCTACCATAAATGTAGATGTTCGAGTGTTCACCCTGCTGCAGTCCAGGTTACCCTCCCTCCATCCCCTCTGAACTGGCTGAACTTATCTCTACCACTCTATCCTATACTACCTCTGTGGTGTATTTGCTTGTGCCTAAAGGTATTGTTTTATTTTTATCTAAGCTATATATATATATATATATATATATATATATATCTGAAGAAAATGGTGTTGGATGCCTCTTGTATACCGCTGGCGCACTGACATCAGGGAAGAAGCGACAGCAACCAACGCCAGACCAAGACTTTGGAATTCGGGCCGACTGCGTGACTGCCTGACGGCAGGATAACCCAAGTGTGATGACTGCAGCAGGGTGAACACTCAAACATCTACATTTATGGTAGGTACAAAACTGTACTTTTTGTGCTAGATTTAACCAACGCACTATTAAGCGTCGGTATATCTTTGCCTCAAAATATTTTGGAAACGGATTTAACTATTCTGAAATGTCGTCTGATAGCAATCTGACTACCGGAGTTCACAAAAAACGCAAAGAAAAGGACAGAGACAGCCCGTCGAGTTCCAGTACCGACAAAGCTTCTCCTAAGTCAGTCGCTGGTTTGCCGGTACTCAGTTGAGGCATCTTCGCATCCCCTGATACCCGCTACTTTCGAGTCGCAGGCCTCTACCGAGACCCATGTGGAGTCCAGTACGCCGCAAGATTCTCAAATTATTGTATCCGCGGATGTCTCTCCTACAGATGGGTCCGGAGCCGCTGAGCAGGCACCGGCTTCTGAGGGTGTCTTCAGGCCTCAACATTTCTATATGCAAGACCGACTCCAGCTTCAAAATCAGACAAAAGCAACTTCTAAAGCTAAAAAAACGATGCATGAGCCATGTGCTCGGGCCTCTATGCCCAAAAAGCAGATGATCAAAATGGCTGAAGACCTAAGGGATACAGATTCCACTTCCACACACTGCCAATTCCAAACGGTTGGTCAAATCTGCCAAAAAATCAATGGGCAGAGACACCGAAACAAGTTACGTCCCTCATGGATATGGGGGCTATTCAGCCAGTGCCAGAACAAGAAAAAGGGCAAGGGTTTTACTCGACTGTTTTTGGTACCCAGAAAAGACCAGGCTTGGCGCCCAATACTGGATTTATCAATTTTGAATACGTTCCTGGACATTACAAAATTCAAAATGCTAACTTTTCAGCAGCTTCTGCCCATGTTGGGCAAGAACGCTTGGCTAGTGACTTTAGACTTAAAAGAGGCATACCTGCATATCCCAATAAGGGAATCGTGCAGAAGATACCTCTTTTTCAAGGCTGGCTTAATGCATTACCAATTCTATGCACTGCCCTTTGGCTTATCTACTGCGCCCAGGGTCTTTACAAAGTGCCTGGCACCAGTAATTGCATTTTGCAGACAAAGAGGTATATAAATCTACCCTTAATTGGATGACTGTCTTTCAAGCAGAGAACAAGGACATCCTTCATCAGTATCTGGCGTTTGTGAAAAGGCTTCTGACATGCCTAGGGTACACAATAAACGAAAAGAAATCACAACTGGTACCCTCACAAAAGATAAAATTCCTGGGTGCAAGCGTGAGTACAACTGCCCAAATGGTTTTACTCATGCCAGACAAACAAAGGCAACTGATTATTTACTTCAAACAGATGGCAACAAAAACCCAGTTATCTGCAAGACAAATTCTGCAGGCTTTGGGGTTCATGACATCCTGCATTCTACTGATTCCATATGCAAGGCTGCATATGAGGAAACTACAGTGGTACCTAAAAAGTTTATGGAGTCAACGTTGTCACAGTCTGGAAACAATGATACCTCTCATTCCCTGCCTACAACAGGAGTTTCTTGGATGGGCAGAGGCATATCACCAAAACATGGGACAGTCCTTCACTCTACCCCTGCCAGCCATACCTTAACTACAGACGCATCGGACTATGCATGGGGGCCCACATGGCGGGAAGATGCATTCAGGGCATATGGACCCCAAAACAAATGCATCTGCATATCAACCAAAAAGAGATGTTAGCAGGTCAAAATGCCTGACAGCCTTCGGGGACTTACTTCATCCAGGACAACTATTGATAAAGACGGACAACACCACGGTTATGTGGTACATAAACAAGCAGGGGGACACACACTCATATACCCCCTTTGCAGACTAGCCATGGCATTGTGGGACACAGCCCTGACTTACCAAGTACATCTTTAAGCTCAATTCCTGCCAGGAAAGCAAAATAGTCTGGCAGCCGACTTAAGCAAAAACCTTATGGACCCTCATGAGTGGAAACTGGATCCAGAAATCTTAAGCATGATGATAAAGAAATGGGGGAGCCCAGACATAGACCTTTTTGCCATTCCTCGGAATTATCATCTGGACAAATTCTGCACAAGGACTTGTCACAAATAAGCATGGAAAGTGGATGCCCTATCCTTCAGTTGGAAAAAAACCTATCGGTTTACACCTTTCCTATTGCCTCTTCTTCCCAAGGTCCTACTGAAGGGCAGACAAGAAAAAACAAAAATGATAATTGCCCCGAACTGGCCCCGCCAACACTGGTATCCAATCCTAAGGAATATGTCTTAGTTCCTAACTTGGAACTTGCCTCAAATACCTCACTTACTGTCTCAGCAAAACAATCGGATCCTGCACAATCAGCTCCAAACACTGAACCTGGCAGCATGGCTGATCATGCAGTTATTCAAACAACACTTCTCAGTAAATCTGTGATGGATGTCATTTTGGAAGCCAGGAGGCCTAATACTAGAAAATCCTATGCTGATAAATAGAAGAGATTCTGTGCTTGGAACCAAGCTCAAGGAACTGACGCAGCAGATCCAAATATTCCTCAGATTTTACAATACTTGACTGAGATGCTTGACAAAGGCCCGTCTTTTTCATCAGTAAAAATCCATTCATCGGCCATCTCGACTCATTACAGCACAGAGCCACCGATCTTTTCTCACCCTTTGCTAAAACAGTAGCTTAGAGGGTCCAAAAATGTAAGGTTTCCCAGATCATCACCAATTCCTGCATGGGACCACAATTTTGGGTTGGAAAAGCTCACCCTTCCTCCATTTGAACCAGCTGCTACTGCAGATATAAAGTTTTTATAATGGAAAACAGCCTTTCTCCTTTCAATTACTTCAGCAAGAAGGGTTTCAGAGCTACAGGCCCTCATGGCTGTGGAGCTTTTTATCATATTTTACCCAGACAGGGTGTCCCTCAGGACCAATCCTTCCTTCATGCCTAAGGTGGTTTCCAGTGTGGCTCTTAACCAAACCATTCATCTGCCAACTTTTTGTCCAAATCCGCAGAACAAGGGGGAGCTTTTTCTGCATTCCTTGGACGTACACAGACAACTAAGATTTTACTTGAACAGTACTACTAAAGCTCTAACAAAAACTGAGCAGCTACTGGTGGCATTTGCTGCAGGATCAGAGGGAAAGGCTATTTCAAAGCAGACCATTTCAAAGTGGATAAGCCACTGCATTCATTTCTGCTACTTACATCATGGTAAACCCAAGGGCATTAGGTCTCATACAACCAGGGCTGCAGCTACATCAGCAGCTTTTCTCAGAGGGGTACTAACCAAAGACATTCTAGAAGCTGCTACTTGGAGTTCTGTTCATACTTTTACAAATTATTATTTGCCTCTCTTCTCTTAAGTCCAGGGCAGGCTTTGCCACTGCAGTTCTGCAGGGCCTTATAGCCGCCCCTAATGCTGTTCAGCTCCAGCCGCCCATCCGTAGCTTTGGGATTCTACCCAAATGTTATGACTGCACCAGTGAAACATGAAGAACATAGTGCAATTGTGTACACTTACCATAAATGTAGATGTTAGAGTGTATTCACTGATGCAGTCCAGGTTACCCGACCGCCATCCCCCCTTTTTATTCTGGAGTCTCTTTCCTTCACTATATTCTACAGCCTTTGTGGTGCATTTGCATTTAGATGAAGGTAAAGTTTATGCTGTTGCAGGTATATATAGTTTATATATATTTTTGCTCCCCATTTGGGGGCACCTGACATCTGAGGCAAGAAAAACTAAAGAAAATGGCATTGGCTGCCTGTTTTATACCCCTGACGACCTGACGTCATGGAAGAAGAGACAGCAACCAACGCAGGACCCAAGACTTTGGAATTCAGGCCAACTGAGGGCAACCTGCCAGCAGATTACCCAAATGTAATGACTGCAACAGTGAAAACACTCAAACATCTACATTTATTGTAAGTGTACACAGCTGTACTTTTTTCTTACACCGGGCCAGGCTCAGTTTAACTTAGAGGACCTAGTCCTTGTGTAACTGTTCTGCAGGGCTAGGCCCGTTTTAGTTAGAGGACCTAGTCCTCATTTATTCTCTCTTCCTATCTCTCCTCTGGTTTTGCTTGTGTGTCTGCAATGTCTAAGGATAGCAGGAAGCATAAACCCTCTGGGTTCAAAAATGCATGAAATGCTCCCAGAAAATGTCATTAACGGATGGCCACAGTAGCTGTGTCTACTGCTTGGGAGCCATCCATTTGCAGGAATCATGCTTGTTCTTTCATTCTTTCTCCCCTAGAGTGTTGCAGGATAGAAAGAACAAGCTGATACTCAAGGGTCTTCTGAAACCAACCTTTGAGGAAGCTTTATCTAGTTAGTCAACTTCTTCCAAGTCTACAAAATCTAGATCTGAATCCAAACCGAAAGCTTCTAAAAGGCCTTCTCTGGCACCGACTGGTGTCTTGGAGCCGCCTTCCAAATTACCAAAGTCTGCCTCCTCGACCACTCAGTCTTCGGAGCCGAAGGAGAGCACCATGGCATCGGAGTCGGTCACAGGTACTTCGGTGCCGACTTCTGAACCTTTGGAAATAGCAGTTGACTCTACTGCTCGGAGCCGGTCTGTAGAATCTTTACCGATCTCCTTGCTAATCAAGTCTCCAGTGCTCCTAGGTCGAGATCCTGTACTTTATCTTCCAGATCTTCCAGGAGCCTTTCGGAAGATTGTGGAGAGGGGTAGTACTGAGACTCCTGAAGTAGTCTGCTCTGCCTAAATTTTTGTTGGCTCCGACCCAGTCGCTTCCGGAGCCACTCGATCCAGTTTTGCTCTCGTCTGTTCCTCCTCCGAGCCAGGTTGGCCATTCGGAGTTGGAGTGCTTGTTACCAGCGGAGGAACCCTCAGTTTTGGCTCCCCTTGCTGCTGCATTGTAGCTGAGTTTGGCGCCGACACGCTTGCCTCCATCTGTTGTGTATGGGGACCGAAGCTCTTCTGTTGGTGCCGATGGGGAGGGTTTTAATCGATCTTCTATTGGTTCCGAGCCTTCCTCTCAGTGCTTCTGCCAGGGTGAGCTCGGACCTTGCATCTATCTTGGAGCTGGCGCCAACCTTTGTCTCTTCAGAGCGGGGGAAGTCTTTGGAGCCGGAGAGGTCGGCTTTTGAGGTGATGAGTGTGCTGTCTAAGTCTACAGCCCCTGCAAGTGGTACAAGCACTCTTCCCCCCAGGGCACCCACTTCAGTCTCAGTACTTACTCTCTCCGGAGACAGCAGAGACCTGCAGCCTCAGAAGCCACTGGCTGGTGGTCCCCGCTCTTCCGAGACCTCCCCAGAATGTCCTTTTGTGGAGCTACCCTGGAAGAGACTATGCAAGAGGAAGCATATTGACTCCCAGGATGAGTCTGACATCGGACACTGACCTTGAGGAGTCGGAAGGGTCCCCCAAGTCGTCCTCTGATGATGTCTCCTTTGTGGACATCCTGGAGATCCTTAAACAGAGGTGCGACTGGCCCACTGTCAACCCTTCTGATGAGTTGATGTACCTGAAGGCGTTCGGGTCTCAACCCTCTGCCTCTTGGGTGTCTCCACCTTTCGACGAACTAATGGATCTGGTTAGTCGGAATGTGTGGGATACTCCCGATGCCATGGAGCCAGTCCCCAGGAGACCAAATGAGTTTTTGTCTGCCCCTCCTGGAAAAGAGTTCTTGTCTAAGGGTGTTCCCATAGATGCCATGGTGGTGGCGGCCACAAAGGAGGAGGAGTTGGCGGAGACTTCCTTTGTTCATCCGCCAAACAAGGTGTCTCGACAGAGAGACAGATTTGGGAAGCGTTTATTTAGTTCAGCAGCATTTACACTCTCTCTCTGAACTGTCTTACTCACTTCACGAGGTTGCAGAGGGAGCTCCTCAAGGAGTTAGGAGATTCAGTACAGGTTGCTTGTCCTGAGGGAGTCCCCCATAGGGTCTCTGCTCAGTTGTCCACCCTAAATTCTGTAGTTAACTCCTCCATGTGGCTCATCTCCCATGCGGTTGATGGAGCGAGCAGAGCAGCGGGTTCGAGAGTTACCCTTAGGCGCCACTCCTGGATGCGCCTGTGTAATTTTGCGGAACCGTTCAAGTCCTCCTTCCCCAACACCTTGTTTGATGGTTCCTCTTTGTTTGGACCCAAGGTGAAAGAAACGCTCACTTGGTGTGAGCAGGAAGGAAAGACACTCTTCCGTGGGTGTCTGTTACCGTTCCCTCTCGACCATACCCCAAAGGTCAGAGGAGAGGTCAAATGTGGTTCAAAAAGTCCCAGAGGGTATTTCCGGACACAGAGTGAATCCTTCTTCATAGGCAGAGGAGGTGGAACTGGTAGACACCCGCCCTATTGGCAGAGGCGGGCCGCAATACCAGCAAGGCCGTGATTCCTTTCGAAGGCGGCCTTATTAGTGCTTCTGATGTGGGGACGACTGTGTCTCTCTGGGGCCAGTCGGGGGTCGCATCTCTTTGTATTCAGAAGCCTGGCTAAACATCACCCAAGACAAGTGGGTGCAAAGAGTTGTTACCAGAGGCTATATCATACCCTTTTCCCTTCCGCAGTTTGTTTCCAAAAAGATCCCAGATGTTCCACCCAATCACAGGGATCAGGCAACTGTGGAGATAAACAAGTTGCTCTTAAAAAGAGTCATCCAGCCCGTCCCAACAGGCCAGACAGGATCCGGAACTTACTCCAGGTTCTTTTTAGTCCAAAAACAAAGCGGAGACTGGAGGCCAATATTGGACCTCAGCAGATTAAACGTATCAGTGAAGAAGGACAAGTTTCGGATGGTCACACTGTAGTCGATACTCCCGTTGTTAGGGAAAGACTATTGGATGTGCTCTCTGGATCTCCAAGACACCTACTACCATATACAAACTGACAAGGTGTTAAGGAGATACCTGCACTTCTGGCTGGGAGCCAGTCATTATCAGTTTCGTTCTCTGCCTTTTGGTCTCACCACAGCCCTTGGGGTGTTCACCAAATGTATGGCAGTAGTGACAGCTCACTTGAGACGTCAGCGATTCCAGGTGTTTCCATATTTGGACGACTGGCTCCTGAACGCCCCCACCAGGCATCTACTCATCCAAAACAGGGATGCCACCATTCAACTTTGTGCTGTACTAGGGATCTCCATAAACTGGGAAAAATCTGCATTACTGCCCTCGCAATCTGTGATTTTTATAGGCACAGAGGTAGACAGTGGATATGACAGTTTGTCTCCCCGCTGAAAGAGCACAAAACTTCATCTCACAAGTTCAGTGTCTTCTTCCACTTCGGAAAGTCAATGCAAAATGGGATGTCCTTCAAGGATGCATCTGCAGTCCTTACAAATGGGTTGTCCTGTCGTCAGGCAGCCCTTCGGTCAGCCGGATTCCAAAGTCTGGGTCTGGCTTCGGCTGGTGTCGCACTTCACCCGACGTCATAGCTGCAGTTCTTCGGGTATAAAGGCATCAGCCGACGCCATTTTCCTCAGTCTTTCTTGCCGCGTGGCGCCCGAAGCAGAAGCTGTTCGCAAGTGCCGGTCGGTCAGATCCAGAGATTACTACTACCGAATACTACTTCGAAGACTTCTAAAAAGCTAAGTACCCCGTTAGGGACTCTTTCTTGCCTCAGCCGATGTCAGAAAAAGTGAATAACTGTTTAACTTGTGGGAAACAAATACCTCATAAAGATTTCCACTCTTACTGCTTACCTTGTTTAGGCCCAGACCACGGCGTAGCAGCTTGTCTAGCCTGTGCTTCTTTTAACCGACGGACGCTTAGGCGTCGGTCGGAGTTTGCTGAGCAGTTTTCGGCTCTGATTTTGCCTATATTATGCCGTCGGATCCTCCGACTACCCAAATTACCAAAAGCAAAAAGGACCGACACTCGCGGTCCGTGGTTTCGCGAAACCGCGGTTAAGCAAACGAGTGTCTCTGTTTCGGCGAAACCGAGCAAGCGGTTCTTTCTTCAGCGAAACCATGCCTTCTACCGAGGCCTCTTCTAACCTGGTTGAATCGGCTTCTGAAATCCAACCTGCTGTTGTGGTTTCTCAGGAATTATCGGACACTATTCCCTTGGATATATCAACTCCTGCACGTGGAGCTGCTAGGCCTCCTGCAGCCATGTCCATTAAGGCTTTTGCCAGGGCTAAAGCAGCTAAAGCTACTAAGACTGTGCCTGTTAAGCCCCCCTCTCACAGGCCCAGCTCCAGTTCCCAAATGCTTTCTCTGGCAGAGGATCTCATTTCTTTAATAAGGGGATCCCAACCTCATCCAGACAGGGCCTCTCATCCACCTCCAGAGAAGAGACCTAGAGCAGAGCCCCCTGAGCCAGTGTCCTCCGATGATTCCTCTGATGATTCAGACAATACAGACCCTCCAGAGGCTCCTTATTCTCCTTACGAAGACTCTGATGCTGAAGAGTCGATCCCTTCTGCCTCCCCACCTGAGGAATTTTCCTTTGGGGAAACCTTACATGCCATGAGGGAACAATTTCAGTGGCAGGGCCAAGATTTCTCAGACTCCAGGAAAAGGCTTAGGACCTTTTTGCATTTACCACAACATAGGCCTTTAGCTATTCCTCCAGTTCTTTCTGTTGTAGATGATGCATTTAATGATGCCTGTACTGCTCCTGATTCTTTACCTCCAGCCCCTGCTAAGCCCGATAGGTTCTACAGGGTCCCGGACACACATCACCACTTATACAAGGCTCCTTTTGCAGATCCCGAGACTATCTCCCAGGGGCCTAAGGCAGTAGCATCTATCTCTGCTAAAAATCCCCTCCCCTCTGAAAGGGAATCCAGGTCCTTAGAGAGATGGGGTAAAAAAGTATACACCTCTGCTACTCTGTCAGCTAGGGCCTTGAACTGTCAATTTCATATGATCCAATATCAGGAGTTTATGCTTGATCAGTTAACTAAGAAACTGTCCTCTGATGAATCTTTAGATAAGAAAAATGTTCTGGAGATGGTGCATAACATTCAGCAAGTTAGTAACCATTCCTTAAAATGCGGCTATGATGCACTGGAGGCTTCCTTTAGATCAGCCATGACTGGCACAGTTATCGGAAGGCATGCATGGTTGAAAGAACAGGCCTTGCCGGACCATGTCAAATCAAAACTATTAGATGCTCCCATGGACAAGGTCAATTTATTTGGTTCTCCTGCACAGCAGGTACTGAAGAAAATGGAAGAGAAGGCAAAATCTGTACAAACAGTGAAAGACTTCTTACAGGTCCAACCTCCAAGGTTTAGCAGGAACTGGCCCTCCAAAAATTGGTCCTTTCCAGACTCCTCTAAAGCACAGAGAGGCAGGAATAGAAGTTCAAGAGGCAGAAATCAATCCAGGGGTGCCTACAGGGGTCGCCAGTGGCAGGGCAACAACCAGCGAGGCACTGACGCAGCCACCACCACTGCAACAGGACAATCACAGTGACTTGGCTCTGGCACCGCCTACCAGGGAACAGCTAGCAGCACCCTTAGGCGGAAAGCTAGCCTTATTTTCAAAGAACTGGCATTACATCACAAGGGACAAGTGGATTTTGCAAACTATAGACCAAGGTTACAGGTTTCATTTCCATACTCTACCAGGAAAAAGAGGAATGCCAAACCTACCACCAAATCAAAAGATAGAAGTTCTAAAACAAATAGCTCAATTAGTAAGAATGAGAGCTGTGGAAAAGGTACCATCTATGGAACAAGGAAAGGGATTTTACTCCAGACTCTTCCTGGTACCAAGAAAAGAGAAAAAATGGAGGCCTATTCTCGACCTGTCCGCTTTAAACACATTCCTCATTGTTCCAAAATTCAAAATGCTGACTCTACAGCAGCTTCTTCCCATGCTGGGTAAGGAGTCTTGGCTGGTAACTCTAGATCTCAAGGAGGCACACCTGCACGTCCCCATACGACCAAATTGCAGAAGATACCTCAGATTTCTTGCAGGATCAGAGCATTATCAATTCTCAGCCTTGCCCTTTGGCTTATCTACTGCGCCCAGAGTGTTCACGAAATGCCTGGCATCAGTAATCGCTCATTGCAGACTTCAGGGAATCCAAATTTATCCCTACCTGGACGACTGCCTGATACAAGCGGACAACAAAAACAAGCTAACAGAAGACTTACAAAGAGTCATTTACTTGCTGCAAGCCCTGGGATATACAGTCAGTATAAAAAAATCAAGGCTGATACCATCCCAAAGAATAACCTTTTTGGGTGCAGAGCTGGACACATCACAGCAGATGGCATTCCTAACTGTAGAGAAACAAGAACAACTTCCTCTCTACTTCTTGGCATTAACAAAGCAGAACCATCTAACAGCAAGAAAAGTACTGCAAGCCCTGGGCTTCATGGCATCCTGCATAATTCTGGTCCCTCATGCCAGACTGCACATGAGAAAGCTACAGTGGTACCCGAAGAATTTATGGTCTCAACACAAACACAGCCTAGAAACCAAAATTCCACTAATACCATGCCTGAAGCAAGAGTTCCTATGGTGGGCTCAGGCCTGTCAATCAAACACAGGCTTGCCCTTCTACAGCATTCAACCAAGCCAAACCATCACAACGGACGCCTCAGACCTCGGTTGGGGGGCCCACATGCTGGACAAGTGCATACAAGGCTTATGGACTCAAGATCAGCTGCACCTGCACATAAATCTAAAGGAAATGCTGGCAGTAAAATTGGCAATCCAGACATTCAGACCATTCCTCCAAGAAGGACAGTTGATGATAAGGACAGACAACACCACAGTTATGTGGTACATCAACAAACAGGGAGGCACACATTCATACCCTCTATGCCGGATGGCACTGGACCTATGGAATGTGGCTCTGAGCTACAACATTCAGTTACAAGCAATTTTTGTACCGGGAAAAGAAAACATTCTAGCAGACATATTAAGCAGAACTACCACGGATGCCCACGAATGGATGCTGCACCCGGACATCTTCAAAGCCATCACAAGAAAATGGGGACTACCACAAATAGACTTATTTGCATCCCCACTCAATCACCAGATAAAGAAATTCTGCACAAGGAAGTACCACCCACTTGCTTGGAAGGTGGACTCCCTATCTTTCAGTTGGAAAAACCTGACAGCATATGCATTCCCACCACTTCCTTTGATGCACAAGGTGCTATTGAAGATCAAAGAGGAACGTCCAAGGATCATTCTGATAGCTCTAGACTGGCCAAGACAACATTGGTACCCATTACTGAGGAGCATGTCTCGGGAACAAATGTGGACACTACCCCTGATCCCATTGCTGTTAACACAGAACAACTACAACATCCTGCATCCAAACCTGAAAACTCTGCAGCTGACTGCCTGGAACATTACATAAGAGCAACTAACCCAAATTTATCCCAAAGGGTTAAAGACATTATCCTTGAGGCTCGCAGACCTTCAACAAGAAAGAATTATGCAGCAAAATGGAAAAGATATCTCATTTGGAGTACTGCAAAGGGAAAAGATGTGTCACTGGTAAACATAGCCAACATCCTGGAGTACTTGGCAGAGCTCTTCCATACAGGCCTGTCCTATTCCTCCATCAAGATACACGCATCAGCTATTTCGGCAGAATACAGCTTGGATCCTCCTGTCTTCTCACATCCTCTGCTCAGGCAGTTTCTGAGAGGAATCAAAAATGTAAAACCTCCTAGGAAACCACCATTGCCAGCATGGGACTTGAACTTTGTGCTAGAAAAATTAACACTTCCACCTTTTGAACCAGCAGCAACAGCAGAATTACAGTACTTTTCCTGGAAGACACCTTTCCTGCTGGCAATCACCTCAGCAAGAAGGGTTTCTGAGCTACAGGCATTAATGGCAGTACAACCCTTCCTGATCTTCCATCAAGACAGAGTGTCCATGAGAACAAATCCTATATTTATGCCTAAGGTGGTATCCAGAGTATCTTTAAACCAGGCTATCCACCTACCTACATTCTTCCCCAACCCACAGAACAGGGGAGAAAGACTGTTGCATACCTTGGATGTGCATAGACAATTACGCTACTACCTGGACAGGACCAAGTGCAATAGGAAAACTGACCAGCTTCTGGTAGCATATGCAACAGGAAGGGAAGGAAAAGCAATTTCAAAACAGACAATCTCCAAGTGGATAGGAAATTGCATTAGATTTTGTTACTCCTTCCATGGAAAGAAAACTCCAGAGAACATCAGGCCTCACTCCACAAGGGCTACAGCCACTACTACAGCTTTCTTACGAGGGGTGGCTACCAAGGACATTATAGAGGCTGCTACTTGGACCTCCGTGCATACATTTGCCAAGCATTATAATTTACCTTTATACTCTAGATCCCGAGCAGGTTTTGCCACTGCTGTTTTGCAAGGGATCCTGACTACACCATAATCTTTCTTTTTTCCTCCTCCCCTAGTTTGGCTATGGTATTCTACCCATTTGTAAGGACTGCAGATGCATCCTTGAAGGACATAGTGCAGTTTTGTACCTACCATAAATGTAGATGTCCGATAGGAATGCATCTGCAGTCAGGATTACCCACCCGCCTTCCCCTCTGTGGTACTCCTAGGGTGTTTGCCATCTTTCAGCTAGCTTGGGGGGGATCTATTATGGTGTATTTGTTTGTATATATGTACATACATGCTTATTTTATGTGTTTGCTCTCTACTATTTGGAAACATTGGCATTTATCCAAATTTAGCCATCCAAGAGGGCATCTGGGGCAAGAAACACTGAGGAAAATGGCGTCGGCTGATGCCTTTATACCCGAAGAACTGCAGCTATGACGTCGGGTGAAGTACGACACCATCCGAAGCCAGACCCAGACTTTGGAATCCGGCCGACCGAAGGGCTGCCTGACGACAGGACAACCCGTTTGTAAGGACTGCAGATGCATTCCTATCGGACATCTATATTTATGGTAGGTACAAAACTGTACTTTCTTCAACTTCTCGGTACGATGACCTCAACCATTCTGTTAATACCTTTAGCCAGGTCACACATGAGAATCCTCCAATGGCTCCTGTCTTCCCTGTGGTCATTCCAATATCTACCGCTGAGTCACCCTATCCTGCTGACGGAATCATGCAAAAAGTACCTTCATTGGTGGATAGTCCCCAACCACTTGTTCACAGGAGCTCCCTTTGATGTTCATCGTGCATACAGCTGCAGTCATAACAGATGGGTATTCCTGCCGTCAGGCGGGTCCTCGGTCGGCCGAATTCCAAAGTCTAGGTCCGGTGTCGGATGTCGTCGCTTCTTCCCTGACGTCAGTGTGACAGGGGTATAAAAGAACCAGCCGACGCCATTTTCCCCAGTCTTTCTTGCCGCGCGGTGCCCGAAGCAGAAGCAGTTCGCAAGTGCCGGTTGGCCAGCTCCTGAGATTACGAATATTTTTCAACCGAAGTCTTCTTGAAAGCCAAGTACCCCATTGGGGAAACTTTTCTTGCCTCAGACCGATGTCAGACAAAGTTAATAATTGCATTTCATGTGGGAAGCAAATACTGCATAAGGATTTCCATTCCCTCTGCATTCCTTGCTTAGGCCCAGACCACGACGTCTCGGCCTGTCATTTTTGTGCTACATTCAACAGACGCAGTATTAAGCGTCGGGCGGAGTTTGCCCAACACTATTTTGGCAAAAAGTTTAATTACATTATGTCGTCGGATACTCCGACTCCAGTTTTGAGTAAAAGACGCAAAGATAAGGACCGACATACGAGGTCCGCGACTTCTACCGACACCACGCTAAAGCCGACTACAGGTGCTCCGGTTCTCAGCGAGGCGCCTACGTAGCCCCTGACTACCGATGACGCTTCTTTGGCGGTGTCTTCTGTGCCCGAGGTCGCAGGCTCTTCGGCCCACACCCCGACTACAGATACCGAAGCCACTCTTGGCGGGGAAACTCAGAGTTTAGACAGGCCTGCCACCTCTCAAGGTGTCTTCAGGCCGCCGCCTTTTTCCATTAAGGCTTTCACTAAGTCTAAAGCAGCCATGCATACTAAAAGACAAGCTCCACAGGGCCCCTCTCAAGGCCCCATGCCTAAAAAGCAGATGCTCAAAATGGCTGAGGATTTGATTACTCTTATCAGGGGTTCTCAACCCCCCTCGGGCAAAAGGCCCAGAGTGGAGGAATAATACCCTTCCTCGGACCAGGCCTCCATTACTTCAGAACATTCTGAAGACCAGGAACATTCATACTCTCCCTTTGAAGATTCTGATACCGAGGAGTCCATTCCCTCTGTCTCCCCCCCTGAGGACTACTCTTTTGGGGAAACCTTACATACCTTGAGGGAACACTTCCACTGGGAAGGCCAAGATTACTCAGACTCCAAGAAAAGGCTCAGGGATTTCCTCTTGCTCCCTCAGCACAGGCCTCTGGCTATCCCTCCTGTCTTAGACATACTAGATGTGTATTCAGAGGCCAGCCTTAACCCAGATTCTTTACCTCCAGCTCCAGTCAAGCCTGACAGGTAATACCGGGTTCCTGATTCACACCAATTCCTATACAAAAGTCATGCGGCTGACCCAGAAACTATTTCACAGGGTCCCAAGGGAATTAAGGCTTCCACTGCCAAAAATCCATTACCTTCAGAGAGAGATTCCAGAGCTTTAGAAAGGTGGGGGGAAAAAGGTATACACCTCGGCCACCTTAACCATGAGGGCATTAAACTTGTCAGTTCCATATGTTAAAGTATCAACAGTTTGTTATCTCAGTTGAAAAGCAAAATGTCACAACCTGAACAAACAGACTTGAAGGAGTTGCAGGATTTGTTACATAGTGCAGAGCAAGTGGGTAAACATACCTTGCAATGTGGGTTTGATGCTTTAGAGGCCTCATGTAGAGCTGCTGTTACAGGATCAGTCATACGTAGACATGCTTGGCTCAAAGAGCAAACCTTACCAGATCATGTCAAAGCTAAATTACTAGATGCACCTCTTCAAAAAGATGTATTGTTTGGTGTTAAAGCTGAGGGAGGTATTAAAGAAAATGGAGGAAAAGGCAAAATCAATGCAAACTGTGAAAGATTTCCTACAGATACAACCTCCACGTTTCAGTAGAAATTGGCCTTCAAAAAATTGGTCCTTTCCAGCCACGGACAGACCTCAAAGAGGTAGATACAGGCACCCGAGGGGTAGAGGGCAATCTCAAGGATCATTTAGAGGCAGACAGTGGCAAGCACCTACACCAAGAGGTGGTGAGGATAGTTCACAGCCATTCAGAAAGCAGAACCAATGACTTTCCCCTTTGCATGCCAAGCAAGGCTCAAATGGCAGCACCTTTAGGCGGAAAACTGGCATTATTTTCGAAAAATTGGCATATTGTCACAAAAGACAAATGGATCCTGGACATTATAGACAGAGGCTACAGATTCCACTTTCACACCCTTCCAAAATGAGAGGCATGCCAAACCTGCCACACAATCAAAGGGGCAGAGGCACAAAAACAAATTTCAGATCTCATGGACATGAAAGCTGTTCAAGAGGTACCTGCACAAGAACAGGGTCAAGGTTTTTATTCCAGACTGTTCCTGGTACCAAGGAAGGGCAAAGATTGGAAACCTATTTTGGACCTATCCATCCTAAACACATTTTTACTCGTACCAAAATTCAAGATGCTCACATTACAGCAGCTTCTTCCCATGCTGGGCAAGGAGTCTTGGCTGGTAACATTGGACTTCAAGGAGGCATACCTGCATGTCCCAATCAGACAAGATTGCAGAAGATACTTCAGATTTCTTGCGGGTTCAACCCATTATCAATTCTCTGCATTGCCCTTTGGCTTATCTACTGCGCCCAGTGTGTTCGCGAAATGCCTGGCATCAGTAATTGCCTTTTGCAGACTTCAAGCGGATACAAATTTACCCATATTTGGACAACTGCCTGATCCAAGTGGACAGCAAACACATACTTCTGAAACATCTGGCATTGGTAATAATGTTGAATTCTCTGGGATACACAGTCAACAAAAAGAAATCAAGGCTAATACCCTCTCAAACAATAATTTTCCTGGGTGCCAGCTTGAATACAAATACCCAGATTGCCTACCTCACGCCAGAGAAACAAGGGCAACTAACTCAATACTTTAGAAAACTGGCAACCTTCGCCAGGCTGACTGCATGGAAAATCCTGCAGGCTCTGGGATTCATGGCATCTTGCATCCTGCTAATCCCATGTGCAAAGCTGCATATGAGGAAACTTCAATGGTACCTAAAAATCTTATGGTCTCAGCACAGCCACAGTTTGAAAACAATTATACCACTGATTCCATGTCTTCAAAAGGAATTTCTGTGGTGGGCTCAAGCATGCCAAAGAAACATTGATCTCCCATTCTGCAAGCCTCAAGCAAATCAAGTCATCACAACAGACGCCTCGGACTACGCCTGGGGGGTGCACATGACAGATCGGTGCATTCAGGGCAAATGGTCCCAAAAAGAAAAGCACCTACACATCAATCAAAAGGAAATTCTAGCAGTAATAAATGCTATTATGGCTTTCAAAAACCTACTGCATCCAGGCCAGCTATTGATAAGGACAGACAACACCACAGTAATGTGGTACATAAACAAACAGGGAGGAACCCATTCATATCCCCTATGCAGGATAGCCATGTCTCTTTAGAACAGGGCTCTGGAATTACAAATCCAACTTCAAGCACAGTTCCTGCCAGGCAAGGAAAACACGCTGGCAGACAACCTAAGCAGAAATATGACAGATCCACACGAATGGAAGTTGCATCCTCAAGTTTTTACAAAGATAATTCAGGCATGGGGAAGGCCAGACATAGATCTCTCTGCCTCCCACAGAAATTACCAATTGACAAAATTCTGCTCAAGGACCTTTCATCCACAGGCCTGGAAAGTGGACGCACACTCTTTCATTTGGACAACAATGACAGTTTATGCCTTTCCACCTCTTCCTCTGCTGCCCAAAGTTCTATTAAAAGCCAGAGCAGACAGACCAAAGATGATTCTCATTGCTCCAGACTGGCCAAGACAACACTGGTACCCACTCCTGAGGAGCCTGACTCATTCCCCACCATGGATTCTGCCTCTAATGCCTCTTCTACTGACTCAGCACAACTTCAAAACTCTTCACAGTCAGCTGAAAACACTCAATCTAGCCGCATGGAGGATTCCTTAAATTCACAACAGACCCTACTCTCCAAGGAGGTGCAGGATGTCATTTTGGAGACCAGAAGGCCTTCTACTAGAAAAGCCTACTCCGCAAAATGGAAACGGTTTTGTGCCTGGAATCAGAAAAAGGGTCAGAATCCTGGAATACTGAATTTACCTCAAATATTACAGTACCTAGCTGAGATGCTAAGCAGTGGACTTTCATTCTCCTCCATCAAAATCCATGCCTCAGCCATTTCTGCAGAATACAACACTGATCCTCCTTTATTCTCTCACCCTCTCTTAAGACAGTTCCTCAGAGGGGCTAAGAATATAAAACCCCCAAGGAAGCAACCAGTACCTGCTTGGGACCTCAATTTCATTCTAGAAAAACTGATCCTGCCTCCTTTTTAGCCAGCTGCTTCAACTGAACTGCAATATTTGTCATGGAAAACAGCCTTCCTTCTGGCTATCACCTCAGCTCGCAGGGTTTCGGAACTACAAGCCCTCATGGCTGTGCAGCATTTCATCATTTTCCATCAGGACAGAGTTTCCTTACGAACCAATCCTTCCTTTATGCCAAAGGTTGTATCTAGGGTAGCCTTGAATCAGGCTATCCACTTACCTACCTTTTACCCTAATCCACAAAACAAAGGGGAGAGACTACTACATTCCTTGGCATTCACAGACAGCTCCGTTATTATTTGGACAGAACAAAGCCTTTCAGAAAATCAGAGCAACTCTTTGTGTCCTATGCTACAGGTGCTCAAGGGAAGCCTATTTCCAAACAGACAATCTCAAAATGGATAGCCCACTGCATACGCTTTTGTTACTCTTTTCATGGTAAAACTGTGTACCTGCAGGCATCCGATCTCACTCCACAAGGGCCACAGCTACCTCTGCAACTTTTCTCAGGGGGGTTCCTACCAAAGATATTTTGGAAGCAGCCACTTGGAGTTCTGTATATTTTTTCTCCAAGCACTATCACCTACCATTATACTCCAAATCTAGAGCAGGCTTTGCCACTGCAGTCTTGCAGGGCATCCTGGCTCCTCCTAGTTCCACTTAGTGCCTACCACCCCTTTTTTAGCTTTGGGATTCTACCCATCTGTTATGACTGCAGCTGTATGCACGATGAAGATAGTACAGTTTTGTACCTACCATAAATGTAGATGTTCGAGTGCCAATACAGCTGCAGTCCAGGTTTCCCTCCCTCCTTCCCCTCTTGGGACAGGCCTAATGGCTAACACCTCCTCATACAACCTGATTGGGGTATTCTTTTATGGTGTATTTGCTTGCAACTACTGTTTTTTGATTATATTGCATTGCATTATTACATAAATTTATGTTTTGCCTTCCTTCTGGGGGCACCTGACATCTGGGGCAAGAAAAACTGAAGAAAATGGCGTCGGCTGGTTCTTTTATACCCCTGTCGCACTGACGTCAGGGAAGAAGCGACGGCATCCGACGCCGGACCTAGACTTTGGAATTCGGCCGACCGAGGACCCGCCTGACGGCAGGAAAACACATCTGTTATGACTGCAGCTGTATTGGCACTCGAACATCTACATTTATGGTAGGTACGAAACTGTACTTTCCTGCCCAACCCGTTGCCACTGTGACCACGGATGCCTCCCAGGTCAGGTGGGGGGGGGGCATTATCTTGGCAGGACTATCCACGGCACATGGCAAGAACACAAGGCTCATCTGCATATCAATGTTCTGGAGATGAGGGCGGTGTTTCAGGCGTTGGAAGCACTTCAGGACCTTCTTCCTCCAGGGACAATTGCGATACAATCGGACAACATGTTGATTGTGTGGTATATCAACAAACAGGGCGATACCAGATCTTACCCACTCTGTCGAGAGGCCATGCAAGTTTGGGAATGGGCGATTTCTTCCCAGTGTTTTCTGGTGGCAACCCACATTCCAGGAACAACCAACGTGATAGCCGACAAGCTAAGCCGGGCAATCTTACTGCCTCACGAGTGGTCTCTGAAACGGGAAATAGTGGAACAGATTTTCCGGATATGGGAACAGCCTTGCTGCGAACATTTTGCCAGCCCAGTCAATGCCAAGTGCAGCAGCTATTTTTCCCTGATTCCCCCTCCTGGGGAAACACCCAGAGACGGTCTGGTGCACGATTGGCCCACGGGACTTCTGTATGCCTTTCCTCCATTCCCTCTTATCCCCAAAGTGATTCAGAAAGCCAGTCCGCTGGGAAGCAAGTTGAGTCTCATTGCTCCTTACTGGCCTCGTCAGGTCTGGTTCTCCTTCCTCGAGCCTCTTCTCCTGGGTGACCCTTGGATTCTGGACCCAGTTCCAGATCTATTGACCCACATGTTGGGTTTGCTACATCCTGCTCTCCACACCCTCAAATTGACAGCATTGGCTGCTCCAGTTCCATCTCTATTCAGGCTTCATGATATTTCTTCCTCAGTGTCACATATTCTCTTATCCTCGCATAAACCCTCAACCAGAAGGCTGTATGACAGTAAATGGAAAAGGTTTTCTGTTTGGGCACAGAAAATGAACGTGGATCCTGGCACCACGCCTATTTCCGTGATTCTGGAATTCCTTTCGGAGCTTTTTCAGCAGGGATCTGCCTCGGCCACCATCAAAGTACAGTTGGCGGCAATATCTCATTTTCATTTAGGGTCCCCAAATGCCACCCTTGTGTCTCATAAGCAATGCAAGACTTTCTTGAGAGGGGCCACTTTACTGAGACCACCATTACAAGAACCTGTGGCTTCTTGGGACTTCAATTTTGTGTTGTTCAAGTTGACGGTCCCCTCCCTTTGAACCCTTCTCACTCATCTTCTTTAAAATATTTGTCTTGGAAGACTGCGTTTTAAGTAGCTATTACGCCAGCCAGACGTGTATGTGAGCTACAATCCCTGTCTATTAAGCCACCTTATTTAATCTTTCATAAAGACAGGGTATCTTTATGTACCAATCCTTCATTTGTTAGGTGTTTTTCTGTTTCTAGCGAGCAGCAAACAAGATCTGGAGATTGCACTGGTGCACCATGGGATACCTGCTTAGCCATGAGCCAACCAGAAGTCTTCGAGCTTGTAAACTGGCCGAGTCGGAGCTGAGGATCGGCTCCGAACCCATATGTAAAAATGAAGGGTGAGATGGACTACCAACATGGAACGTTATGGTGAGAACATAACTCCTTTTTTTCGAGTTTCAGAACTGTAGTCTTCAAAAAAATTAAGTACCCCATTGAGGATCCTTTTTCTTGCTCTTAAACCGATGTCCGTAAAAGTTAACTATTGTCTTAACTGTGGAAAGCAAATATCTCGTAAAGATTTTCATTCATACTGCGTTCCTTGCTTAGGCCCAGACCTTGACGTCCCTCGCTGTTGGTTTTGTACTTTACTCAACCCCTGAACTATAAGTCGTCTGTCTATTTTTGTAGCAAATTATTTTGGTACTCTGTTTAACTATCCAGAAATGTCTTTGGTGTAAGCCATCCGACTACCGATAATCCGAAAAAACGTAAAGATAAAGACAGAGACAGACCGCATAGATACAAAACTGCCGATGATGCTTCCGTTAAGCTAGTCGCCAGTTTGCCGGTATTCAGTGAGGTGCTTTCACAGCCTCTGATACCCGCTACTTTCGATTCGCAGGCCTCTGCTGAGACCCATTCGGAGTCCGATATGCCACAAGATGCTTCTTCGACTATGAAACCTGCGGATGTCTCTACCTTGGATGGGTCCGGAGCTGCTGTGCAAGCACCAGCTTCTGAAGGTGTATTCAGGCTTACAGACTTGCATTTCAAACTGACGCCATCTTCTTCAAGGCCTAAAACTCTACCCATGTCTAGAAAACTGATGTCCAAACCGCATGGTCAGGCCCATATGCCTAAAAAACAAATAAGAATGGCTGAAGACCTTATTACTTTAATTAGGGGAAGCCAACCTTCCCCCTCTGAGACCTAGAACTGATTTTCCTTCTGATCAGGATTCTGAAATTTCTGTTTCTTCTGATTACCAGGATTTGCCCTTATCTACCTATGAGTATTCTGATGCAGAGGATTCCATTCCCTCTGCTTCCCCTCTAGAAGATTTTTCTTTTGGTGAAACCTTGCACTCTCTTAGGGAGCATTTCCACTGGGAAAGCCAGGATTTCTCTGACTCAAAAAAGAGGCTTAGGAAATTCTTACTCCTCCCTCAACACAGGCCTTTAGCTATCCCTCCTGTTCTGGACATTGTAGATGATGCCTTTTTGGAATCAAGGCTGGCCCCAGACTCTCTAACTCCAGCTCCCAGAAAACCTGACAGGTATTACAGAGTACCTGACTCTCAGAAGTTCCTCTTCAAGAATCCTACTGTGGATCCAGAGACCATTTCCCAAGGACCAAAAGGCATTAAGGCTACTACTGCTAAAAACCCTACCCCCTCTGATAGAGATTCCAGGGCCCTGGACAGATTGGGTAAGAAGGTATACACTTCTGCTACTTTGGCCATTAGGGCTTTAAACTGCCAGTTTCATATGTTAAAGTATCAACAGCATATTATGGGACTACTTAAACAGAAAGTAATTGAATCATTCCTGACTGTGCTGAGCATAAAGAATTACAAGATTTAATGCATTTTGCGGAACAAGTTGGTAAACATGCTTTGCAATGTGGTTTTGACTCTTTAGAAGCATCTTGCAGGGTTGCTGTCACTGGGTCTGTACTTAGAAGGCATGCTTGGCTTAAAGAGCAAAACTTGCCACATCATGTTAAAGCTAAATTACTGGATGCTCCCTTAAACCAAGACCACCTGTTTGGTAACAAAGCAGAAGCCTGTCCCAGCAGAAGAAAGGGGACAAGGTTTTTACTCAAGACTTTTCTTGGTACCCAGAAAAGTCAGCTCCTGGCATCCTATACTGGACCCCTCTATTCTAAACAGCTGTTTGGTAATTCCAAAATTCAAAATGCTAACACTTCCAACAGCTGCTTCCTGTGCTAGGCAAAGATGCCTGGTTGGCAACCTTAGACTTAAAGGAAGCTTACCTGCATATTCCAATAAGGGAATCTTGCAGGAATCTACTGCTCCCAGGGTATTCACAAAGTGTTTAGCTCCAGCCATTGCATTTTGCAGGCAGAGAAATATTCAAATATACCCATACCTGGGCAATTGTCTTATTCAGGCAGAAAGCCAGGACATGCTATTAAAACATCTGTGATTTGTTAAGAATCTTCTAACCTTGCTGGGGTACACCATAAATGAAAAGAAATCTCATCTAGTACCCTGCCAACAAATTGTATTCCTGGGAGGAAGCTTGAACAGAACTTCTCAGATGGCTTACCTCACACCAGAGAAACAAGTTTATTTGACAGGCTACTTCAAACTACTGGCCACAAAGACCCAGCTATCTGCAAGCCCTGGGGTTCATGGCCTCTTGCATTCTACTAATTCCATATGCAAAACTGCATATGAGGAAACTACAGTGGTATCTAAAATGCCTATGGTTTCAACATTCTCATGACCTGGAATCAATGATTCCTATCATTTCTTGTATAAAGACAGAGTTCCTTTGGTGGGCAGAAGCCTGCCTCTTCAACAAGGGGCTTCCTTTCAATCTACTCCCTGCCGCCCAAACCCTGAGTACAGACGCATCAGACTATGCATGGGAGGCTCACTTGGCAGGGCGGTGCATTCATGGCAAATGGAACCAGAGTCAGATGCACCTGCATATCAACCAAAAATAAATGTTAGCTGTACAGAATTCCCTGACAGCCTTCAAAGACCACATCCTTCCAGGACAATTATTGATAAATACAGACAACACCACAATTATGTGGTACATAAACAAGAGGGGGGGGCACTCCTACCCTCTCTGCAGACTAGCCATGGCTCTGTGGAACACAGCCTTGAGCTACCAAGTGCACCTACAAGCTCAATTCCTGCCAGGCAAGCTAAACTCACTGGCAGACGAGCTAAGCAGTAATCTCATGGATCCACACGAATGGAAACTGAAACCAAAAATATTCAGCCTATTGAGGAACAAATGGGTGACTCCAGAGATAGACCTGTTTGCCTCCCCTCAGAACTACCAATTGGACAAATTCTGCACAAGGACTCCCCACAGTCAAGCTTGGAAAGTGGATGCCCTGTCCTTTACCTGGGAAAGCCTCTCTGTTTATGCCTTTCCCCCTCTGCCTCTCCTCTTGAAGGTTCTGCTAAAGATCAAACAGGACAAACCAAGGACAATATTGATTGTGCCAGACTGGCCTCGCCATCACTGGTACCCCCTCTTGCGCAGTATGATACTGCTGGATCCATGGCACCTATCTCAGACACCTTCCCTAGTGTCCCAGCAGGCGGGCCAGATCCTGCACCCTCAGCTTCAAAACCTGAACCTTGCAGCCTGGCTAATTCCTTAAGCTTTCCAATAGCAGTAAGCAGGTGCTAGATGTCATTCTGGAAGCAAGGTGACCTAGTACTAGAAAATCCTATGCTGAAAAGTGGAAAAGATGCTGTTCCTGGAGCCAGGCTCAGGGGATGGGCAATATGGTGCCCAGCTTACCTCATATTCTTCAGTAGTTAACAGATATGCTCCACAAGAGCCTGTCCTTCTCGTCAGTTAAAATTCATGCCTCTGCCATTTCATCACATTATAATACTGGACCCACCCCTCTTCTCTCACCCACTGTTAAAGGAATTCCTCAGAGGGGCTAAAAGTTTAAGACCCCCCCCCCCAGGTGAGCCCTTACTCCAGCCTGGGACCTTAACTTTGTATTGGAAAATCTCACTTTCCCTCATTTTGAACCAGCTGCAACTGCAGAGTTGAAATTCCTTTCTTGGAAAACAGCCTTCCTTCTATTTCTTCAGCAAGAAGAGTGTCTGAATTACAGGCTCTAATGGCAGTGGAGCCCTTCATTATCTTCCATGCAGACAAGGTTTCCCTCAGGACCAATCCTTCCTTTATGCCCAAGGTGTTGTCTAGTGTGGCCCTAAATTAGTCCATTCATTTGCCTACCTTTTTTCCCGAATCCACAAAACAAAGGAGAATGAATTCTGCACTCTTTGGACGTGCACAGACTATTTAGATTTTATTTGGATAGGACTAAGCCTCTCAGAAAATCTGAACAGCTGCTAGCTGGGTTTGCTGCAGGGGCAGAGGCGAAGGCTATTTCAAAGCAAACCATTTCTAAATGGATAGCCCATTGCATTCATTTCTGCTATAAGCACCATGGAAAATCTGCCCCACAGGGGATAAGATCACATTCCACCAAGGCTGAATGTACCTCTACAGCCTTTCTCAGCAGGGTCCCTACCAGGGACATCCTAAAAGCTGCTACCTGAAGCTCTGTTCATACCTTCACCAAGCACTACCACATGCATATTTTTTTCTAAATCCAGAACTGGTTTTGCCACCGCAGTATTGCAGGGCTTAATAGCTGGTCATAATGCTCTCTAACTTCTTCCTCTCTTCCTTAGCTTTGGGAATCTACCCAAATGTAATGACTGCAACAGTGAAACACGAAGAACATAGTACTGTTGTGTACACTTACCATAAATGTAGATGTTTGAGTTTATTCACTGTTGCAATCCTGGTTACCCTCCCTCCAGCCCCCTGACTTCTCTTGGCTCTACCTTTGCTTCTTGTTTTAAGCTTTCTTCTGTATTTGCTTTTTGATGGAGGTGCAACATATCATATAATTGCTGCCCATTGTGGGGGCACCTGATGTCAGGGGCAAGAAAAACTGATGTAATGGTGTCGGCTGCATGTATTATATACCCCTGATGACCTGACGTCATGGAAGAAGAGAGAGCATCTGACGCAGGAATTCAAGACTTTGATATTCAGGCCGGCTGAGGGCTACCTGCAGGCAGATGACCCAAATGTAATTGACTGCAACAGTGAATGCACTCTAACATCTACATTTATGGTAAGTGTACACTACTGTACATTCTGGAGTCCTAAACCCTTTGGCTTGGAAGGTAGATACCATGTTTTTCTCTTGGAAGAGAATGTTCGTTTATGTTTTTCCTACCCTTCCTTCTCTTCCACAGGTCCTTCACAAAATGGAGTGTGTCTATGCAAAAAAATCTTTTTGGTGACTCCCTTTTAGCAGAGTCAGTACTGTTTCCATCTCTTGTTCCATCTGGCCAGGGGCATCACAAGTTACCTCATAACATGGATCTTCTCACACAAGACAATGGAACTCTTTCACCTTCATCTGTCCACTCTTCTGCTGATGCTTTGGGTGATGGTGTTTTGATTCCTTTTAGATACCAGTTTTCTGAGGATGTATGTAGGGTTTTGCAGGAAACCAAGAAAACCCAGTACCAGAAAAGCATATATGTCCAAATGGAAGAGATTTTCTGTTTGGTGTCTTAAATGTCACCAGGGCCCCTTTTCAGTGAGAGTCCCCTTAGTTCTTGGTGACCTGTGTGAACTTCTGCATGCTGGCTTGGGCCTATTCTTTATTGAAAGCCCTCTTGTCAGCCATTACTGCCAAATCTCCACTTACTCCTCCTTTGGCCTCTAGGTTTGCAGTTAAGCAGTTTCTTTAAAGTATCCTTTATATTAAGCCCCCAAGAAAACCCATTCCTCCTTCTTGGGATCTTATTTTTGTCCTTGAAAAGCTGACTCCAGCTTCTTTTGAGCTGCTTTTTCTTTGCAACAGTGCAGTCCCTTCTTTTTTTTTTTTTTCATTTGAATCCTTTTATGCCCAAGGTGGTTAATGAGCTGTCTCTTAATCAGTCTATCCAGCTTCCTTCTTTTTTCTCTTCTGCACAATCTGCTTGTGAGGAAGTTCTTCCTACTTTGGATTTGATAAGACAGCTCGGATATTTTCTATACACAACAAAGGCCTTTTGTAAATGTGATCAACTTTTTGTTTCTTTTCGTACCAGGACATTGGGTTTGGCTGTAAGCAGACCATCTCCTCCTGGATTTCCAAGTCCATTTATTTTGTTCTTTTCATGGCAAGCAGT
The DNA here is from genome assembly GCF_019279795.1 of Protopterus annectens. NCBI lineage: Eukaryota > Metazoa > Chordata > Ceratodontiformes > Protopteridae > Protopterus > Protopterus annectens. The sequence goes on along the minus strand of NC_056741.1, from coordinate 1,964,327,765 downwards.
TGTCTGCTTCCTTGAGGGCTCATTCCACTAGAGCAGTGGCTTTCTTAGAGGCATTCTTCAAAGGTTTAGACACATTCTATGTGGCACATCTCGTTACTAAGGGTTTTGCATCCAGGAAGAAAGAGGTCATTTTCTCCTTCTACTCTTCCCTCATTAGGCCAATCGAGTACAGTCCCCCATGCAACATGCACCTCACCAGACACCTGCAGCAACTGGAGAGGCCGCAAAAGTACCTCACAAAGAGGATCCTAGGCCTTAAACACTTGTCCTATATGGACAGACTCAAAAAAACTCCAGCTGCTCTCTGTCTCATATCGCCTACTTAGAGACTATCTCTGCTTAACTTACAAAGCCATGTCTGACCCAGCTCTGTTAGAAATGCTACATTTAAAGAAATCCCAATCCCTCCGCACCACACGCTCCAGGGACCTCATCCTCTTTACCACAATCAACAGATCATGCTGGAGGGACAGGTTCATAACCCAGAGACTGCACATGCTGTGGAATAGACTTCCCATACATGTGAAGCAGAGCACCTCACTGGCCCTCTTCAAGAGAAATCTTGATGAGTGGATGGGAAATAGAAAATTCACCCCGGGGATCACTCCAGTGGTTCTGCTCGACAGAGGTGCTAGGAACTAAGGTCGGGTGGCATGATGCCAGGATAATCCTGTCGGCTAGGCTTGTAAAGGCTCTAGAGCCATTAGCCTAGTACACACCTATGAACTCCAGCCTTGAAGCTGCTACTTGGTCTTCTCTTCACACCTTCATGAGGCATTACAAATTGGTTGTCATTTCCAGGGATAGGGTAGGTTTTGCCAAGGCCGTCCTGTGTGGGTATGTAGAGGGTTCCTATGTGCCTTTGCTGTAGCTTGTGTACTCTCCCAGAGGTTATGAATACTTCAGCCGTGATATGGAAGGGCAAAGTGCAGTTGTGCAAAATCTTACCATAACAGTAGATGCCGTTTTTACTGTTGCTGTATTCCTCCCTCCTGCCCCCCTTCTCTCTCTTTTTCATGAGTGGTGTTTTCATACTGGCAGAGAGGTTCCTCTCCTTCCTTTTTCTGGGTGTACATATCCTCCTTTCCACTGGGGGTCCTGGTTCTTTAGGAGCACTTCATTTCCGAGTTTGCAGAGTATGTGCATCACCTTTTATGCCCTACACTTGCAAGAAAAGCATGTATCTGATGTACAACACTCCCTACGTAATTAAGGCTTTGGTATACTGGCCAGACATTGGCTTGCATTCTGTGAATGTGTGCAGAGCTAACTACCTGGCTGTGTTGCATTCTATAGCCATCTAATATACCAACTGATAAGTATACTTTTTTGCACTGTACTGCATTTATACATTTGTCCTCGGTATTGTATCAGCAATGTTTGTTTTTCCCACCCACTCAACCAAGTGTTGTATTCTTAAAGTTGGTGACTTTGGAATTGCTCACCCATGCTGTAAAATTGATTTTGGTTACTCCTCCCATTCCCATTTCCTTTACTCACTCAACTGAGTTACAGTGAAATCATTTGGGGAAGGACTACCCCCAGTTTGCACTTTATTCACCTGCTTTTACTGTAATTATGTGTTTCCTACTTTATCACCTTATTTTTGTTATGTGCGCTCAAGTGCTTTTATTTTGCTGTTAGTAGCCTGATTAAATTTATCTGTTATTCTAAGCATCTTAGTTTTGGTTTTAGCACTTCTGCTTCAGGCCAGTTACTTTACATTTAAGATTTTTCTGAAACCCAAATAATACATTCCTTTCCACTCTGTTCTTGTTGTTTAGGCCCCAGCCACATAACAGCCTGTGCGGCCCGCCTCCTCTTTGCCTCTTCAACGAGCAGCGTTAGGTGTCGGTCGGAGTTTGCAGAACAGTTTTGACAGTGCTGTAAACCCCCCCATCAGGCCCCCCTCTTCTTCTAGTTCTCAAATTCTTTGGCTGCTTCCTGTTGTTCTCTCTGTGGTGATGGTGGCTGATGATGTGTTTGCTCCGCCTCCAGACTTCCCCTCAGCCCTGCCAAACCCAACAGATTTTTATCATCACTACCTTTTACAAGGCCCCACTTGCAGACCCAGAAACTATTTCAGGTCCCAAAAAGGCAGTATGCACACTACAGCTAAAAAAAAAACCTATTCCTGAAAAGGGAAGCAAGTCCTTAGACAGATGGGTAAAAAAAGGTTACACTTCAGCTACTCTCTCAGCTAGAGCTTTAAACTGTCAGTTTAGCATGAAGAAAAAATGAAAAATGGAAAAAAACTGTTAAATCTGTAAAGATTTCTTGCAGGTTCAAGTCCCCTTAACCCCAAGGTTTAGCAAACTACAAAAAAATTGGTCCTTTCTGACCTCACAAAAATTTCCAGGAGGGAAGGTCCCAGAGGCAGAAACAAACCCAGAGGAGTGGAGGAGGAGGACCTACAGTGGCAAGCAGTAACAACAGAGGCACAGACACAGCCACTGCCACTACATCAGCACAACCACAGTAGACTTAATCCTAAAATCGCCTACCAGGGAACAAATAGCAGCTCCTCTAGGCGGGAAGTTAACCTTATTTTCAAAGAACTGGCACGACAAGTGGATTTACAAACCATAGCTCAAAGTTATCGGTTTCCCACCCTTACCTTTTACCAGTCAAAGATGGAATGCCAAAAAACAAAAAAAATCAAGGCTCTTCGCCAGATAATGGAGTTAGCAACATGAGAGAGCTGTGAAAGAGTGCCAACAGCAACAAGTGAAAGGGGTTCTACTCAGACTATTCCTAGTTCCAAGAAAGGAAAAATTCATTCCCAAAATTCAAAATGCTAACCCCGCAGCAACTTCTTCCCATGCTGGGGCAAGAAGTCTCATTGGTAACCTAGATCTCAAGGAGTGTATACCCACACGTCCCCATTGGAGCCAATCTGCAGAAGATACCTCAGATTTCTTTGCAGATCAGAGCACTATCAATTCTCAGCATCTGATACCATCCCAAACAAGGGAATTCTTTGGGCGCGGAATTGGACACAGTACAACAAATGGCATTCCTAGTTCATGGTGGGGGCATGCCAGTCAAACCCAGGCCTGCCTTTCTTCGCAGATGTGATAGACCTATTCGCATCACCAATCACCAGCTCAAAAAATTCTGCACACTAAAAGGAAGAACGCCCAAGGATAATCCTGATAGCTCCAAACTGGCCAAAGATGCCTAACATTCTGGAGTATCTGGCGAACTTCTGCTTTGATCCCCTTTTTTTTTCGACCTTTGCTCCAGGCAGTTCCTCAGAGGAATCAAAATGTAAAAACCTGAAACCACCACCATTACCAGCTGGGGATTTAAACTTTGTGCTAGAAAAGTTGACACTATCACCCTTTGAACTACCTACAACACTGTCATGGAAAACTGCTTCCTACTGGCAATTACTTCAGCAACTTTCAAAGAACAACAGGCCTTAATGGCAGTGCAACCTTCCTGATCTTCCACCAAGATAGAGTATCCACTAATCCTACATTCTTCAACAACCAAACAGAGGAAAAGAAATAAGAATACTACTGTGGAACCTGATGTGTACGAACAGCCACGACGCTACTACTTGGAATAAAAGAAAAAATGAGAAAAAGACGACGTGGCCTACTGCAAGCAGCAGCTTAGGAAGGAAAAAGGAAAGCTATTTCAAACAGACAAATGAAAAAATCTGGAAATTGCATACGATACTGTACTCCCTTCCAATTCCAACCAACACCACAGACATAACCACTCATTCTACAAGGGCAGCACCCACTACCACAGCCTTCTTCAGTGGCAACAATACCAAAGATTGAGATGATGACTACTTGCTTTTATCCCTCCTCCTAGTTGGCTGGTATATCTACCCACTTGTTATGACTGCAGATGCATCCATATACCTCCCTCCTTCCCTCTGTGGTACTCCTAGGTGTTTACCCTCCTAATAGCTAGCTGTTGGGGATCTATTTGGAAACATTGGCATCTATCCAAATTTTTAGCCTGCAAGAGGGCTACTGGCATCTGGGGCAAGAAAACTGAGGGAAAAATGGCGTCGGCTGATGCTTTTATACATATTAGGGTGGAGTGTGCGACATCAGCGAAGCGCGGACCGGACTGGAATCCCGGCCGACTGCAGGCTGCCTGACGACAGGACAACCCACTTGTTATGACTGCAGATGCTATCCAGTTCGGACATCTACATTTATGGTAGGTACAAAACTGTACTGTCTGCACTCTTTTGGACAAACCTTTATCATTCAAAACCATCTCTCCATAAGCCTGTCCAAGTATTTGGAACACTGTCTGGACAGTTTCCATAAGTTTCTCCTGCCAGCCTAGTCAGCATGGGCATACCAAGACAGTGTAGCAACTACCTCATGTTTACTGACAGCCCTGCTATCCTAGCACTTAATTCTTCTACTTGGGAAAAATGCATCTACAGTAAACTTTCAGTTGACTGGAACTCAAGCAACCAGAAGTAATATAGCAGTAGTACAGTAGTCAGTTTTTTTGTGTGTTGCACTTTGTTTTCCCTCTGCAGAAACATACCTTACGTTTTTAGAGTTTGAGTTTTAAAAAGAAGATACAAATTAATTCCCTCTCTCCCCAACCTGAGAACAAGTGAAACCAAACAAGTCAAATTGCTAAAATGTCAATACTTGCTCCATACTCACTTAATTTGCATCAGATTGCACATTCTCTCTCTCCGACCTCTCTCTCTCACACGCACACACACACGCGCACACACGCACACGCGCACACACGCACACGCACACACACACACAGTCTCTTCAGCTTTCATACATGTATTCACTCACTCTCTCTTCGATCTCTTAGTCTCTTCAGCTTTCACATATCTCTCCGATCTGTCAAACACTGTCGCTTCTGCTTTCATAATGCATTCACTCACTTTCTCTCTATTCAGTTTATTCAGTTCCAGTCCACTCAACATGCTACTGAAAACCATTCCACACTTTGTAGTGTAAATATAAGTTTAAAGTATTATCATCGCCAGGCTTTTAATTACTGTATTTCAATATTAAAATCAAATCAATAGTGTTTATGATATGATATAGTATAGGGTACAGTATTTGTCAAGTCTATTTTTAATAGTAACTCTGAAGCAACCAGAAACTACACTTATCTGGCATCTACTAATCTCCATGGGTGCCGGTTAACTGAGAGTTTACTGCACATCATTAACCTAGAATCCATGCGCTTTCACACCAGTCACTACTCCTGGCAGAGGAGATTGCCAGCGCAAACAGCGCATACCACTCACATCCCATAGCCAAGCACAACACACCCACCTATGTAGAGGTCCTCAATAAAAACTTACCTAAACAGCAGAGACCTTCAAAACACTCTCAAACATTTCAAACATAACACCAAATACATCACACACATCAGACAACACACTACTGTCTCACAAACACAGCCCATAAGGCAAAACAATAAACCATCACAACCCATAAGGCATAGCAGTAACCCAAACATACTAGTCACTGGTGACTCAGTTGTGCGACATACCGATGTCCCCCTTACCAGGCTCGACAAGAAGGTCACAGTCAGTTGCCTGTCTGGTGCCAGAATCCACCACATCACACGCACACTTAGGTCTCTCCACAATAAGTACAAGTATGACTCTGTCATTGTCCATCTTAGTGTGAATGATTTGAGATGTACCTCCCTGGACTATATGAAGCGAGAGACATGATTGAGCTCTGTGTGCATGTCCCAGGAAGGTATGACCATATCCCTAAGCAGCATCCTACCTTCACCAAGAATTGTTACCACATTACCAACAAAAAAATAATTGACTTCAACAATTGGCTTAGTTTCTGGTATCATTCCAAGGGGATCCAGTATCTGCCTGGGATGACATGGTTGACAGGCCTCGTTGCTTGCCATAGATGGCTTCCACCTGTCACCACTGGGATTCCGGATCCTGGCCAAGGCTGTCACCTCCCCATTGTGCCTTTAGAGGCAAGATCCCAAAGACAAGTCCTCCAACATAAAAGATCTGTCAAAAAGCAAATTGAAGATCATGCTACTAAATGCTAGGAGCCTTAACCTGAAAGTGCACTCACTGGAGGCTCTCCTTACACTGAAAGATGCCATTATCTGTGAGGTCAGGGAAACTTGTTTCAGGGCTGCAGAGAACTCCTGCCTTACCAGGATATACCTCATTCCACACATTCCAACCTCAAAATGAGGTCGGGAAGACTAAGGGTGGTGGACATCTTCATTAAGGACAGGCACACCTCCAGACTGGTCCGTCAGTGCACTCCTCCAGACTGGTCCGTCAGCATGATGCATTGGAACTACTCCAGGTGCAACTGATAGTTGGCAAGGCACCCATCCAAGTTATAGCCAGCTATAGACCCCCTCCATGACTCAAGACACCCAGTCCTCTTGCTTGGATCTACTTGACTCCATCAAGGTACCACCTAACACCCTGATCCTTTGTGACTTCAGCTACCCCACGATAGGCTAGGTGAACTATTCCTGCACTAATGCACTCACTCAACGATTCCTTGACTTCATCAGTTCTAACGCACTAGACCAGCTCATCTCATCCCCCACAAGGGGAGATAACATTCTGGACTTGGTTCTCAGCAGCATGGGCGACCACTGCACCACTCCCATAGTATTTTCTTCCCTGTTGAGATCAGATCATTGGACTCTCTCTTTTGAAGTTTCTGTCCCACACAACCCCCCCCCCCCCCCCAGCCATAGTAAAACTAAAAAACTTCTCAGAAACTGACTGCCTCCTACTAAGGGAGGCTATCTGTAGCTTCACACTACTGCCCCCCTCAGAGGATTCAAACAACTATGCTGAGCAGTACACCAGTGCAATACAAGCACCTGTACAACTGCATGGACTCAACCATACCCGACAGAACAAAAACCTGCTCCTCAAGGAAAATCAAACCAGTATGGTGGAAATCCTCTATCAGCAGGTTTTACACTAAAAGGAAGAAACTGCTGTCCATGGGTAAAAAGGAACAAATTCCAAATTGCAAAAACTCCCTCCTTAGCCTCAACAAGCAAATTAGATCAATAGTGAAAACCTCCAAAGCCAGTTATGAATCGAAACTAGCCTCCAAAACAAAGGGAAACCACAAAGCCTTCTTTAGTTATATCGGGAACCTCCATGGCAAAGCCCAGGTTTGTTCCGAAATAGTACTTAACATTACTTACACTGATGCTGTTGACTTAGCCAACCTGCTTGCAGATGTGTTCTGCGTAAACTCCACCCCCTGTCCCCCCCACCTAAGGCCCTTTCGACATCCCTGATACTTGTTCTGCACCTCAGATCTCCGTAGATCAAATGTTAAAGGCCCTTTCCAAGGCAAAGAGCACAGCTTCCATGGGACCTAATGGTATTCCAGGCTGTATTCTGCACCATCTCCAGCAAGAAATGGTTTCGCCATTGAGCACCTTATTCAACCACAGCCTGGGTGCAGGCTTCATTCCAGCAGAGTGCAGAACTGCCATTGTCATCCTCTTGCGTAAAGCTGTTGCCAGTTCTGACCCTGGAAACTATCATCCCATTATCTTGACAGGTCTGATCTGTAAAGCCATGGAGCGTATTATTATGGATCTCATAAACAAGCACATAGGCAATCTTCAAGCACTTGACCCCACCCAGTTCGGATTCGTCAAGGGCAGATCTTGCCTGTTGAACCGGGTTGAGTTATTTGAGACCGTCACCAAGGCCCTGGATGAGGGAAAATCAGTACATACAGCTTACCTTGACTTGGCCAAGGCCTTTGACACAATTCTCCCACTCTACCATCATCAAAAAGCTGACACAACTTGGCGTAAATCTCTATCTCATCAGGTGAGTGGCCAGCTGGCTCACCAACAGGACTCTCAAAGTTAAAATAGGCACCTCCACCTCCGATAGCCCAGGGATCTGTCCTGGGACTCCTACTGTTTGGCATCTACTACTTAGAGGTCCAGGCAAAGGCAAAAGGCCTGTGGCTGACCAAGTTTGTGGATGACTGTAAGTTGGGTGCTGTTATTGACTCCCCAAGTGATGTTAACATACTGCAAGAGGGTCTCACAGCAACTAATGACTGGTGCCAAAGTCATGGCCTTAAGCTAAATGCAGAAAAGTGCATCATCATACCATTCGGCAGAAATATTGGTCCTATTGATTACCACGTCAGTGGCAACCCTCTAAACACACAACCTGTGGTGAGAGACCTGGGTACTCAGATTGATGATCTCACATTTAACCATCATGTAGCGTCAGTGGTCAGAAAAGCCTTTTAATTTGTTCATCTCATAAGTAAAGGGATTGCATCCAGAAAAAAGGTTATTACCTCTCTATACTCCTCCCTCATTAGACCAGTAATTGAGTATAATGCCCCGTTTGGTATGTACCTCTCCAAACATCTGCACCAACTGGAATGGCCACAGAAATACCTCACAAAGAGAATCCATGGCCTCCAACACCTGTCCTATGCGGACACGCTGAAATCAATATTACTGTATTCGGTGTCGTACAGATTGCTCAGATCTGATCTGTGTCTTGGCTTCAAGGCAATCTCGGGCTCTGCCGTACTAGAGATGCTCCATATCCACAAGTCTAACTCCTTGCACATTACCTGATCGAAAGGCCTGAATCTAATATGCAACAGCAACAAAACCTGCTGGAGAGACAGGTTAGTCTCTTAGAGGCTGCCCCATCTCTGGAATCAACTTCCCATACACGTCAGAGTACCTCACTGACCCTCTTCAAGCGCAACCTTGATGAGTGGGTGGGAAACCACAAATTTGTACCAGGGGTTTCACCTGTGTCCTTCCTTGTCAGGGGCGACAGGTGCTGACTGAGGTTTTTTTTTGGTGACGAACTATGGATAGGCTTGTAAGGGCCCCAGGGGCATTACCTTAGTGACCTCCTATGATCCTATACTTGGCATGAGATCCCAGAGGTAATGAATACTGTAAAAGAGAAAATGACATCTACTGTTATGATAAGGTTCTACTCAACTGTACTTTCTGAAAGGATAGTCATTTACCTTTGGCTAAAATCCCATTGCATAGAATGTTTTGTAACAGTGATCCTTTACTCTCATTTCCTACTGTAGTGAGTATGCTCACACAATGATTTGATCATTGTATTAATTGATCTGTTAGGGGGACACTAATTTTTTTTTCTTTCCAAATTGCATTCCTGCTATATCTGCCTGTGTTTGGATTGCCACTCCATCCCGCATATGTTAGAGTTCCCTTGAAATTGGACAGCTAGTAGCTTTGTTTTCTTATAATAGTGTAGGTGTCTCCACTGTTATTCTTTATTTTTTTTTAAATGTGCACATTAACTTCTTGGGATAAACAAATTGTCTTAGAGTCTGCACACACTCCTGTGGTCTGTTTGATGTCAGCTTGCTGGTGGAATTTTGGAACAAAACTACCAAATTCAGAACTAAAGCAGATGTACTGTGATCATAACCCACAAAGGAAGTTCTCCTTAAAGATAATGTCTTGCTTTAAGTATGTGTGTACATTCAGTATTTTTCATTAGATTAGAACTACAAATATTAATTTTATCAAGAATGGTGTTCTGTTTGCTAATTTGTAAAGAAAATAACTTTTCAGAATGTTATGTGGATTTTCTGGATTTTGATCACCTTGAACTCTTTATATGTTTGTGAACTTATTGACGTAGAGCTCAGAAGTTTGTCAGGTAGGCTTGCACCTTTATACTTAATTATGTTTTGTAATTTTTTTTTTCTGCAGGTATTGGCTATTAACATCTTAGGACGATTCTTGTTAAATAATGACAAAAACATTAGGTAAGTGCAGCTACACATTTAACTGTCTTTCTTTTCACCTGTTCAGTTTTATCTTCCTTCCTGTTTGGGGTGGAGGCCACTGCAAACCCTACTGCTGAGTGATGAAAAGACTGAGTGATCCATCGACAAGAGTTTTTTTGAAACTTTGCTGATACCTCTTTACTGACAACAGCTTAAGGGATGCAGTGAGAGTCTTTTTAGTGGTGTCAAGTAGTATGTAGCTTAATCGGTTAATGTGTACATGTTTTTAAATTAGATGTCCTTCAAGAATGCAACTGCAGTCATAACATATGGGTTGTCCTGCCTCAGGCAGCCCTCGGTCGGCCGAATTCCAAAGTCTGGGTCCGGCGTTGGCTGGTGTCGCCTCCTCTCCACGTCACCACGGCTGGAGTATAAAGGCATCAGCCGACACCATCTTCTTCAGTTTTTCTTGCCGTGTGGTGCCCGAAGCAGAAGCAGTTCGCAAGTGACGGTCGGTCAGCTCCTGTGTTTTCAGTACCGAAGTCATCTAAAAGCTAAGTACCCCGTTGGGGAACATTTATTCTTGCCTCAGCCGATGTCGGAACAAATTGAAAAAGTTAATAATTGTTTGTCTTGTGGTAAACAAATACCTCATAAGGACTTCCATTCTCTCTGCCTTCCTTGCCTGGGCCCAGACCACGATGTCTCGGCCTGTGCTGCTTGTGCTTGCTTTAATAAGCGCACTCTCAGGCGCCGGGCAGAATTCGCCGAGGACTTTTTCGGTGAATCTTTTGCATATATCATGCCGTCGGATCAACCGACTACCCAATCTGCTAAAAAACGCAAGGACCGGGACCGACATCCTCTGCCCGCGTCCACTACCGATGCTACTCCCAAACCCTCTGCTAGTGCTCCGGTTCCTTCGGAAGTGGTAAATCTACTGCTCCAGGCCGATGACACAGCGTTAACACGACCTTCGGTCTCGGAGATCTCTCCGGTGCCGGTTGTTGATTTTCCTCCGGAAACCGAAGTTCTGGATCTACCCGACACCATTCCTCTGGACAAGGTTACGCCTGCACGTGGGGCTGCTAGGCCTCCTGTATCCATGTCCATCAAGGCCTTTGCACGTGCTAAGGCCGCCAGTCAGGCCAAGGCCCATCCTAGACCTACTGCCCAGACCCCTTCTTCTGATAAGCAGATCATGTCTCTGGCTGCAGATCTTATTTCCCTTATCAGGGGGTCTCAGCCTCATCCGGAGAGGGGTTCTCAGCCACCTGCAGAGGAAAGGCCCAGAACTGAGCAGGCGGACGACCTCTCTTCGGATGAAGCCTCTGGGGATTCTGAACATTCTGATACCCAAGAAGAATCCTTCCAGGCCTACGAGGACTCTGATGCTGAGGAATCAATTCCCTCTGCCTCCCCTCCAGAGGATTTCTCATTTGGTGAAGTCCTGCATTCCATGAGGGAACATTTTCAATGGCAGGGTCAGGAATTCTCTGACTCCAGGAAAAGGCTTCGTACCTTCTTCAAGCTTCCCCAGCACAGGCCTTTAGCTATTCCACCTGTTATAGATGTTTTGGATGGTGTTTTTTCTGAATCCATTGCTAACGTTGATTCTCTTCCTCCGGCTCCTGTCAAGCCGGACAGATATTATAGGGTCCTTGACACTCACAAGCACCTTTTTAAGGCCCACTCTGTGGATCTAGAGACTATTTCACAGGGCCCAAAGGGAGTGGCTACCTCCTCTGCCAAAAACCCACTGCCAGCAGACAGGGAAGCAAGGTCCCTGGAGAGATGGGGTAAAAAAGTATATACTTTACTACCCTGGCCATGAGGTCACTAAATTGCCTTTTTCACATGTTTCAGTACCAGGATTTTCTCCTGGATGATTTACAGAAAAAGTTAGCTTCTCCTGAGCCTATTGATAAAAAGGCATTGCAGGATCATATACATAACACTCAGCAGGGTAATAACTACTTTCTTCAGTGTGGTTATGATGCACTAGAAGCTTCATCTAGGGCAGCTATGACTGGGGCTGTGATACGTATACATGCTTGGTTAAAGGATCAGTCTTTGCATGACCATGTTAAAGTAAAGTTATTTGATGCACCTTTGGAAAAACAGAAGCTTTTTGGTGCAAATGCACAAGATGTATTGAAATCCATAGAGGAAAAAGCAAAGTCAGTACAGACAGTCAAGGATTTCCTTCAGGTTCAGCCACCCAGATTCAGCAGAAACTGGCCCTCAAAGAATTGGTACTTCCCCGGCTCAGACAAGTTTCAAAGGGGAAAAAGCAGATGTGCCCGAGGTAGAGGGCAATACCGAGGATCTTACAGGGGACGCCAATGGCAACCTCCAAATCAAAGAAGTGGTACAGACAGTTCAGCTGCACCACAAGGACAATCGCAATGACTTGATTTTCATTCCGCCTACAAAGGTTCAAAGAGAAGCACCTTTGGGCGGAAAATTATCCTTATTCTCACAAAACTGGCATATCTTAACCAAGGACAACTGGGTTCTGGATTTGATAGACAAAGGTTACAGATTCCACTTCCACACATTACCAATAAGACAAGGCATGCCAAACCTGCCACATCATCAAAGGGCAGAGGCACACTCTCAAGTTTCCAAGCTGTTAAGTATAAAAGCAATAGAAAGGGTTCCTCCTCAGGAGCAAGGCCAGGGATTTTATTCAAGGCTGTTCCTTGTTCCAAGAAAATAAAACAAATGGAGACCCATACTGGACTTGTCATCTCTAAACACTTTTCTCATAGTGTCAAAGTTCAAAATGCTGACGTTGCAGCAACTCCTTCCCATGCTGGGCAACGGGTCTTGGCTGGTCACTCTGGACCTCAAGGAGGCATACCTGCATGTCCCAATCAGACAGAGCTGCAGAAGATACCTCAGATTTCTTGCAGGGACAGAGCATTATCAATTCTCAGCATTGCCGTTTGGCTTATCTACTGTGCCCAGAATGTTCACGAAATGCCTGGCATCAGTAGTGACACACTACAGACTGCAGGGGATTCAAATATACCCCTACTTGGACGACTGCCTCATACAAGCAGACAACAAACAAACCTTAAAAGAAAATTTGGACTATGTCATGCATCTACTGCAGGCCTTGGGATACACAGTCAACATTCAGAAGTCGAAACTATTGCCATCCCAACAGATTATCTTCCTAGGAGCCAAACTGGACACAGAAAACCAAATGGCCTACCTCACAGAGGAAAAATAGCAGCATTTACCAGAGTACTTCAAAGGCCTAGCAAAACTCTCCCAGCTGACTGCAAGGAAAATCCTGCAGGCCCCGGGGTTCATGGCATCTTGCATCCTTCTGATACCTTTGGCAAGACTTCATATGAGAAAGCTGCAATGGTATTTAAAAAACTTATGGTCTCAACACAGCCAAAGCCTAGAGGACATAATCCCACTTATTCCATGTCTGCAAAAAGAATTTTTATGGTGGGCTCAAGCCAGTCAGCAAAACAAAGGCATGTCTTTCAACAGACCTCAAGCAGGCCAAATGATTACAACAGACGCCTCAGACCATGGATGGGGGGACGCACATGGAGGACAGATGCATTCAAGGGCAAAGGACCCCAAAGGAAAGACATCTGCACATAAACCAAAAGGAAATGTTGGCAGTGATGCATGCAGTCGAGACTTTCGAAAAATCACTACAACAAGGACATTTGCTGATAAGGACAGACAACACCACTGTCATGTGGTACATAAACAAGCAGGGAGGCACTCATTCTTATCCCCTCTGCAGACTAACAATGTTTCTCTGGGAAAAATCCCCAAGCCTGAAGATACATTTACAATCCCAGTTTGTACCAGGCATGGACAATGTACTGGCGGACAACCTGAGCAGAAATTTCATGGATCCACACGAATGGATGCTGCATCCTCACATTTTCTCTCAACTGACAAAGACATGGGGAAGGCCGGATGTAGATCTTTTCCCCTCCCACTTAAATCATCACCTGAAAAAGTTCTGCACAAGGACTCACCATCCTCTAGCCTGGAAGACGGATGCTCTCTCCTTCAGCTGGAATTCTCTAAAAATGTATGCATTCCCTCCTCTGCCTCTGCTGACCAAGGTGATACTGAAGATCAAAGCAGAACAACCAACAGGTATTTTGATAGCTCCAGACTGGCCAAGGCAGCACTGGTACCCATTGCTACTGACCATAACTCGGACCAAACCATGGCCTCTGACCCTATGGCCCCTGCTCCTAACACAACACAATTACATGACTGTACATCAAGACCTGAAATCATTGCATCTGACAGCCTGGAGGCTAACATGATTTCTCCACCTAACTCTCTATCAAAATCGGTTCAAGAAATCTTGCTGGAAGCACGCAGACCTTCCACAAGAAAAACATATTCAGCCAAATGGAAGAGATTCAGCATCTGGAATGCCAACTGGAGTCAGGACACAGCATTACCGAGTATACCTCAGATTTTAGAATACTTAGCAGAACTACTTCATACTGGACTTTCATACTCCTCAAAGATTCATGCCTCAGCAATCTCAGCAAAATACAACTGTGATCCTCCAGTGTTCTCTCATCCATTGCTAAGACAGTTTCTAAGAGGAATAAAGAATATCAAACCTCCCAGAAAACAGCCAGTACCTGCATGGGACCTCAATTATGTGTTGGAAAAATTAACTCTTCCTCCATTTGAGCCAGCAGCAAGTTCAGAAATGCAATTTCTTTCATGGAAGACTGCTTTGTTATTGGCAGTCACATCTGCAAGAAGAGTTTCGGAGATACAGGCACTCATGGCAGTGCCCCCCTTCCTCATTTTTCATCAAGACAGAGTTTCTCTAAGAACCAATCCTACATTCATGCCCAAAGTTATTTCCAGGGTGTCTCTAAATCAAGCTATTCACCTGCCTGCATTCTTCCCCAATCCTCAAAATAGGGGGGGGAAAGCTACTGCATACTTTGGACATACACAGACAGCTACACCAGAAAGTCTGACCAACTGTTAGTAGCCTATGCTGCTGGAGTGCAAGGAAAAGCAATCTCCAAACAAACAATTTCAAAATGGATTGGACATTGCATCAGATTCTACTATTCTTTCCATGGAAAAGGTGTGCCAGCCAATATTAGGCCACATTCCACCAGAGCTATGGCCACTTCCACAGCTTTCCTAAGAGGAGTGGCAACAAAGGACATTTTAGAGGCTGCTACATGGAGCTCCGTGCATACATTTACCAAGCACTACAACCTGCCCTTATATTCCAGATCCCGAGCAGACTTTGCTTCGGCAGTCCTGCAGGGGATTTTAGCTACACCTTCCTTATCGTAGTTCCATCCACCCCCAGCTTGGCTATGGTATTCAACCCATATGTTATGACTGCAGTTGCATTCTTGAAGGACATAGTACAGTTTTGTACCTACCATAAATGTAGATGTCCGATAGATATGCAACTGCAGTCGGATTTTCCCTCCCTCCTAACCCTCTGTATCCTTCCTTTTGGGTCCCTCCCCCTTTTCCCATTAGCTGGGGGTATTCCTATGGTGTATCTGTTTATTACTGTTGTGCATGTTTGGCACTATTTTTATCCATTTACCAAATTTAGCCTTCCTAGGAGGGCACCTGGCATCTGGGGCAAGAAACACTGAAGAAGATGTCGTCGGCCGATGCCTTTATGCTCCAGCCGTGGTGACGTCGGAGAGGAGGCGACACCAGCCGACGCCGGACCCAGACTTTGGAATTCGGCCGACCGAGGGCTGCCTGAGGCAGGACAACCCATATGTTTTGACTGCAGTTGCATATCTATCGGACATCTACATTTATGGTAGGTACAAAACTGTACTTTTTCTATACAGCAATTCTAGTTTGACTGATGGTTTTGCCTTATGTTTTCTATCAGATATTTCAGATTGAAATGAAGGCGCAGTCACAATTTGACTACTTTTCTACACAAGCCTTAACAGTTTATCATTAATGTTCAGAGGTGTAGGCATTCTGAAGTGTTTGCTAATCTAGAATAGTGAATAATTTATTGAGAAGCATGAATGCAACATTGCACAGATGTTTTTAAGTATAACCATTAAAGCACTAGTGTTTGAATATTTATAGGTAACAGTAATTTACAACTTGGCTTCAAGGACTTTTGTTGCACCTGTCAGGAAAGACAAATATTTGGATGTGGTGGGCAGACGCAACTAAACAGTGAAGCAGTAATATGTTAAACTTGATTACGTTTGCTTTCACCAGAAAACAGTTTGCTGCAGTAGTAAAATCATTGGGATAGTTATGGCCACAATTTCTATGGATATGGATTTCTTTGGTGTCTAAATGACTGCTATAACCCACCCTTCTTTATTCGCCGCTAATTTAATATAATTTATTTGGGTGTCACAGCACACGCATACATACACAGGAAAAAGGCACATAGCAGGAGATTATGGTGCGGCATGCACAGCCTCCACCAATTCCGTTTTGGAAACTCCTTAGCTAGCCCCAGTCTCAAGCATGTGATAAAAATTACTGCTGCTGCTTTATTAGCTGAATAAATAGCTGAGCCCTGGCATAGTACACTTCAGTTTGGCCAGTATAATATTGAGATTGTGGATATTGTTTTGCCAAGATTTTGAGAGATCATTTTACACCCCCTCTACAGCTGACTATCAGCTGCTAGGAGCTTCTCTCCTCATCCATTGTGTCTACCAGACCTGCCTTAGCTTCCCCTTGGTTCAACTTGCCTCATGTCTGAGGCCAGTGAGATTAAAAACATTGGTGGAATGTCTTAATATTGTCACCCCACAGCAGCCTCGCAAGCTCTGCAATCACTGTATTTGGGAAGTGCAAGTGCAGCTGCAACCTCTTCACTACATGGCACACTGCTTGTACAGCATGGCATTCACCTGGCTTGTAATGGTGCTTTATTGCAGTGAGCCTAGTCTGCCTTCTTCTGTCCCAGGATTTTTGAGCTGATGTCTGATCACTCCTATCCTCATCACTTATGCCACTAAATGAACATGTGTTGGCCAGGGTGCAGTAAGAGCTTCACCTCTCTTTACCTTGGAGCTGCATCTTAGAGACCATTGTTAAGATACTCAGAAATGTCTCCCAGACATGAGTATGAAAAAATCTACAGCTAGCACCACGGAATGCATAGTTGAATTTTGTGAAAGACATGGGGTACTCAATTTTTTCACCTGTTCTACTACAGCTGAGTTAACAATAAACTTCCAAACTGGATTTCATAATCAGGCAGGTTAATTCTATTTGTGTGAGCAGACAGTTTGCACATTGTCCACTGTATAAATTTCATTTTCGAAAATGCTCTTTACTGTTCTGACTAGACCCTGTAATGTCATTTTTTGGGCCTTGTACATGAGCCTAGAAAAGTCTCACCCTCCTTTCATGAGAAATTTAGACCCCGGTATTAATTACCTTGGACACTGAGACTTGGCTAATAAGTTCTGTTTAGCTGAACTGATTTTCTGCTGAAATGGTATTATAACCTTGTAAACTTATCCTTGTAACAGGTATTCACTCTGTTGTTGACTCTGGATCTGCTTTTATGACTGAAAGCATCAGAAACCTTGTCATCCTTCCTCCAACCATATGTGACTACTTAACTGTACCCCTTTAAAATAGCTTTATGAAAGGGTTAAGCCACCACTCAGACATATTTTCCTGTTAAGACTTCCTTCTCTGGAGAATATTTGCACTTTTCCTAGTGGACAGTTGAGTATCCTCAAGGATCAAGATGTACTGTCTGCCAGCCAAATGTCTGTGTGGTGTAAATGGATAGAGCCCTGATTGTGACCTAGATAAGTTGGGATTGATTAGCAGCCTCAGTGCTGGAGGAGCTAGTTGAAGAAATGGTAGGAATGTCAAAGCTTTGCCTGCTTGCCTGTCTCTTACAGAGGGTCTGCAGCACTCTTTTTCTGTGACCGGCTACAGCAGAGACCATGCAGACATGTGTTATTACAAGATGCATAAGGCATTTTTTTATGGTTACATTACCCATAGACGTTAAGAGCTTTCTTAGCATATAAGGGAAGCAGAAAGGTGTTTTTGGTTTTTTTTTAGTCGCTGATAGCTGCCTGAATAATTATTGGTATAGTCTCTGTAATTACTTTGGATGACTTCTCAGGTATAGGAGAAATATTTTTGAGAGAGTATTTTTTGTCTACACCAGATAAGCTAATGTCCTTTCTCAGACATCTTTATGGTTTTCTTTTTGTACTTTTAGTCATTATTCTAGGTATACTTGATCCAATGACTTCTCTCTTGTTTCTCCAAAACTGATGGTCTGGAAACCATAAATATAGAATTCACTAAATAAAACTAATTTAGTAAGGAAGTAAAATGATATTCCCATTGAAGTGAATGTTCATAGAGTAAAAAATATGTATATGATTAGATCTGATCAGTAAATGAAAACAATTTGAAATACAAAACAAATGTAATTTCATTGTTTTCTAAAACTGATAATATGGTTGATGCTGTTAGAGAAGTATCTAAATGTGCCTACTACTAGGTGCAAACTGTTTCTGAACTAATAACCAATTCTCCATGTGGTTACATTAACATTTCCTTTCCCCCTCTTCCATCCACCTATATATATCAGCTGTTACATCAGTACTCTTTCCATTTTTTTCTTACTGCATTCACATCTAATGTACTTGGTGTATGTATATATATATATATATATATATATATATATATCAATGCAAACTGGAATATTATTTCAAAATATACATGTGCATATCTTAACATTTCTGTGAAACTCAAGTGAATTTTTCACTAATACCTCTGTCTACATTGATACAGATGCCATTATAAGTTTTGCTAATCAAATAAAGTTTATGTACAATTGTAAATGTACAACAGTTGGAACACACTTATTTGTAATTATGACTTATCTTTATCATGCCTGCATTTTATTTTCTGTTGTACATATTGTTACTGTCTTTCCTGGGCTGAATGTGCCCCAGGTCGTTATTTTAAATGACTGCGGTTGTGTTGCTGCGGTAGCTTTGTCGCCTCACAGTAAGACGTCCTGTTCGATTCTCAGCTAGAGCGTCTTCTGTGTGGAGACATGCATGAATGGGCATACCTTCGTTGAAGGTTGTGCGTCAGGGCCGGCAACTCGGCACGTAAAAATATACTGCCAGTCATTAGCGGACCGGAGTTCCGCTGTGGCGACCCCTAACCAGGAAAAGCCGAGACACACAACAAAAATGTATAGATGCAAATTCAACTATTCACGTTTGAATTTTTCAGGTATAACATTTTCTCCTTTGCCTCTCCAGTTTCACTTTCCTCTAGCATTATCCAAACTGAAAGTAGTTTGTCTTCCAGATCAGCATTACCTCCTACTGTCATCTTCTAGTCTGTTAGCTCCCCTTCAAGTTCTTTGTGGCATATTTGACTAACCCTGTAATGATTGACATGTTATTGGCTTAGCAGAAACCTGTGTACTTCTAAACTGCTAGATAGTCTGCTAAAATCAAGCAGCTTATCCAACATTCTTGCAAATGCTATGGTAAAATAATGTGTTTGGTTATTATAGTAATGAGTCCTAAATTTAAAAATTAATTGTTTCATATTTTTCCTATAATTGTGCCCCAGTGTGGGCTCTACAAATGTCCTAGGTTGCCTTCTAAATAGCCTGAAATGTGACCTTTCAGGACCACTTGAGTCACTTTTCAACTACACACTTAAAACAGGGTATGTACCAAGCGAATGAAGGACGGCAGCTTATCCCCTTCACAAGGGTGGACCATCATCTGACCCCAGAAACAATATTTCCATTAGTCTGACTAGTCTAATATGCAAAGCCATGGAATAAATTATGATGGTAGTGATCAACAGACATTGGCAACCTACAGACATTGGACCCATTCCACTTTGGTGGTGGTAAAGAAAAGACATGCCTACTTAACCTGGTAGACTTCTTTTGAGAAGGTAACCAAGGCAATGGATGAAGGGAAATCTGTGCATACCACCTAACTAGATGTGCCTAAGGCATTTGACACAGTTCCCCACTCAGGTGTTGTAGACAAACTAATCAAACTAGACATAAAACCCTTACACAATTTGCTGGATTGCCAATTGACTCACAGATAGGACTCGAAGTCAGGATTGGTGAGACCACCTCCACTAAGAGGCAGGTCACCAGTGGAGTACCACAAGGCTCCATGCTGGGCCCCCACCCCTGTTTGACATCTACTTTTCGGAGGTCAAGGCTAATGTCAAGGGCTTCTGACTCACCACATTCGCAGATGACTGCAAATTGAGAGCTATCTTAAATTCCCCCATGACACTGACTTCCTCCAAGAGGGTCTAACACAGAAAAAATAACTGGTGCTAAAGCTGTAGATTAAAAATCAATGCAAAGAAGTGCACTTTAGTGCCTTTTGGGAATTCTTATACCCAGGCAAATTACCCCATTTATACTGTACCCTTAAGAGGTGACCCTGTTGTCAGAGATCTGGAAGCATATGTAGACAGTAGTCTGGCCTTTGACCAACATGTAGCCAAGGTAGTAAGAAAATCATTATATGCTGCCCAACTTATAAATAAGGGTATGACATCTGATTCCAAATAACTACTTTATTCTTCCTGTACAGTGCCATCTTTGGCATGTACCTGACTAGCCATATGCAGCAGTTGCCAAATGCAAAAATGTTGCATTTTTTTATCATTTAATTTAAGCACATGTTAAGTACACTAGAAGGCGTTTTGTGATAGGGGGATTTGACAAGTGACTTTCTGCAGTCGTGTTCAAATTTATATTGTTATAAGTCATTGTCATCATTCCCCCTTTACTCAGTTTCTGTATATGGTCAAGGTGTCGAATCAGCTGCTATCATCTCATTCAGTTCAGTGCCGCTCTTCTACTTCGACAGTCATGCCTGACTACCACAGGTCATTTCTCACACAGTGCATCCATCTCTTTGCTGGATGGTCTTGTTTCATCTTGCCTTGTTTCTGTCTGTTCTTGTTCATCTTCACAAGATTTTCTTCTGATTTCCTGCACATGTTCCCGAAACACCATAATCATGTGTGGTCACCCTGACCTTCTCTGCAGTTGGGATTCTGCAATTGATGTGCTCACGTCTTCTGTCCCACAGTATGCATCCTACCACCTTCCTCAGGCACTTTATCACCTCTAACTTATTCAGTTATTCTGCCTTCACTGCCAGGTGTTTGTACCATGCAGTAGTACTGGTTGCACCACTGTTTTGTACTCCTTGCATTTCATCTTTTTTGGGACTCTGCTGTCATACACTTCACCAGAGCCAGTTGGCTGCAGCCCCTCTAATTCTAGCTTTGACTTCCTCATTCAGACTTCCTTTCTCCTCAGCCACCCCTCACAGGTACTTGGAGCTGTTAACTTATTCCACTATTTTCCCTTCAGTCTCAATTCTTAGCTTCTAAATTCCCCGTTTGCTGCCATTACAGCTGTCTTATTTGTGATAAGTTTCATCTCATGTGCCTTCAGTTTTGCATTCCAGTCCCCTATTCTTTGCTGAAGTTCTTGTTCATAGTCTGCCTGTAACACCACAGTGTCTGCGTACAGCTACTTTGTTGCCCTGTCTCCGACCTGTTTGCTGATGTAGTCCTTCATGACTTTGAACAGCAGTGGTCTCAGATCTGAACCCTGGTGCAGAGAGCGACTTCTGCTTCTACTCTGGCTCTGTCTAATCTAAAGGGTATTGTAGCCGAGGGGGTCTGGGCTAAGGTTCAGGGGTTGAGTTTGACGCAAAGGTTTTTGGAGCCATGTCTTGCCCTCAGTGCCTCGACCCTAGTCAGCTCGGCAATGATGTTAGCTTTAGAGCAGAGTAGAGTCCGAGCAGAATATGTTCCCTCCTAGCATCCTCCGTTCCTGAGAGGCCATCTTTGGTTCTTATTTGGACTTCGTCATTTGACAAGTTTGAAGGGGACCTGTGCAGATCTAGAGAAGGAGGTAGGTTCCTTACAACTTGCTCAGCTCCATCCCAGCTCCATCGGGATTCTAGTGCTTCATCCAAAAATCCTGTCCATCAGTGACAACCAGCCTCATTTAGCCTCAAGGATCATTATTTGTCGAGTTCTCATTTGGATTTTGAGACTTTACTGGAGCACTCACCTGAAGAAAGTTATAGGAAACAAGAGGCTTTTCGACTCCTCCCAGCAGTCAATCACAGAAGATGCTGACTTCAAGGAAGGGGTGGCATCCCATAGGTCCCCGCTAGATGACCTCTCCTTCAGAGATATCCTGGAATTGATGAAGCAAGGGGAGGGGGCTGGATTTCCAAAGCTCCATCCCAAGAGGAGTCAGTATTTCCAAAGCTCCGTCCCAAGAGGAGTCAGTATTCCTTGAGGCTGTCTCATGTAGTGTCTAAGGTGGTCCCACTTGCTGATAGGTTTGGTTTCTCAGCAGATTTGGAAGGAGGCCAAAATGGTGAAGCCGATTCCTAGGAAACTGGATAGAGTATTTGGTTTCCCCAGAACAGGTGTACTGGAGCAGGGGTCCACCAGTTGATGCTGTGGTGGTGGTGGCAGCAGCAGCCTCAAAGGAGGAGCTTTCCAAAGTGAGCACCTCTGTCTATCCCCATAACAGGCAGTCCAGGGTGTTTGGCAAATTTGGAAAGCAGACATATGCTTTAGTGATGTTTGCTGTTCATGTACTGCACTACCGGACACACGACTCATTTTCAGAGGGGCTTCACTAAAGAGTTTTTAAATCCCTCTTGGGTAATTTGCTTGTGGATATCCAGGAAATGGTGGAATAGCAGCTGTTTACCCTACAGTCTATATTTAATGCATTTGTGTACCTGCTTTCCAAGTTTCTGGATGGCACTGCAAGGGCAGCAGGCACTGACCGGCAGTGCTATTACTCAGCATGCCTGGATGCATCTCTGTGACTTTGCGGGAAGTTTTAAGATATCCATCATCGCTGTCTTTGAGGGGTTAACTGTTTTCATACTAAAGGTTAAAGGGAAGCTTGTCAGAAGTGAGCAAGAAGGTAAGACACTTGTGTACCATAGGGGAACAGTTTCCCATCCCCCCAAGGACTTTTTTCTGGAACCTGAAGGGTGGAAAAGAGCTGTGGTTTCAAAAATCCCAGAATTTTTCCCAGGACATTTCCGGTTACAGTCTCCCCCGGCACAGGAGGAGCAAGTTTAATGGATGTCCCCCTAGAGACAGAAGAGGTCTGCAAAAAAAAAAAAAAAAAAAGTTTCAAGGTCCCATTACCAAGAAACCGTTCCAGTACCCCTAAATGGTTGCCCAGCTTTACTTTTAGGAGCTAAAGAAGTGTATTGAAGTGCTTTTTAGTGGATTTTTGTGTGAAAACTTAACTTTAAAACTTTTAAATTTTACCAGCTTTTGCTGCTCGTTTTCTCTGGCAAATGGGCACTGTTTTTGGCTTGACTGTGGAGCAAACTACCAGCGCCATGTTCAGACCTCCTTTCAGCTGTAAAAGGAAAAATTAAGCAAACAGCCTTTGCCAGCGCACAGTACATTAGCAGCTTGCCTCAATCACAGGTTGGCGACTCTGCTGTAGCCATAGCTTTTCCCTTGGACCACTCATCTTTTACCCCAGATCCCTTTGGTGTAGCACCTGTAGCCACTGTAGACCTGGGTTTAGCCATGTCACTTGCTGCTGTCGGGTTCCCCATGGTGGACAAGGAAGAGCCACTTTTGTCAGCCCATTGAGAGGGAACAGGGAAGACTTTACTATGTATCCAGAATGTTGTACCCATCCCTGAGGAAGCTGCTGCTGCCATTAATGCTGTTGGCCCCATTTTTCGCATAAAAAAACAAAAATCGAAACAACACATCCACTCCCCTTCGAATTTTCTTATACAGGAGTACTTTACTGGGTCTGGCTCAAGTTTTAGTTCAGCCTATTGATCGTTCTTATAAAGTGATTTCTGGTAAGGGGGGCGGGGGGATAACACCTTTCCTGAAGAGATTCAAGATTCTGAATCTGGGATCGATGCAGGTTTTTCTCCTCGGTTTTCCAATTCAGACTGAGGAGAGAGCTCAGTTTCTAATAATGTCTGTGATGCTTTCAGTTTCTCTGAGACTGTTTCTAGAATGTGTCAGTGTTTTCAGTGGGAGAACACTGGATGTTCTTCATATTTTACTGCTGCAGTCCTAACCATTGGGTTATCCATGCTGCGGTAGGCCTCAGTCAGTCCGAATACCAGAGTCAAGGTTTTGTCCGTTGGCTGCTGTTGCTTGCTGGATATTGTCAGGTCATCCGAGCTATAAAGGAGAGCAGGCGACGCCATTACATCAGTCTTTCTTGCCGTGGAGCCTGTACCAGAAGCAATTTGCAACAGTGCTGGTCGGCTGTTTCCAGATTTCGAACTTCAGCTGAAAACGTCTAAAGCTAAGTACCCCGTTGGGGAATACTTACTTTTTCTTGCACTAACCAATATCTGAAAAAGTCATTAACTGTCTCACCTGTGGAAAGCAAATACCACACAGAGACTTCCATTCTTACTGTGTCACTTGCTTGGGCCCACATCACGATGTACTTGTCTGTTGGTTCTGTGCCCTCTTTAACACTAGAACTATATGTCGTAGAGCTCTGTTTGTAGCCAGATATTTTCATCTTCTGTCTATGATAACCGATATGGGGTCCATCAGTCAAACCGCAGATCTTCCAAAAAAAGTAAAGATCAGGGCAGAGAGAGACCACATAAGGCCAAGCCTTCCGATGATACCACCACTAAAAGGGTCATCAGTTCTTAGGAATTTAGTGAGGCGCTTTTGCAGCCCTTAATGCCCGACTGGATTACTTCACAGGCCTCTACTAAGACCCTTTTGGAGTCCTGTATGTTGCAGATGACTGCATCGTGTAACGAGCCTTCAGCTGTCTCTGCCTCAGTTGTGTCCGGAGCTGCTACGCAGGCACCAGCTTCCGAGGATGCCGCTCACACTTCGAAATTGACTTCAAGGCCTTTGCCCTCTCTTACGACTAACACACCAACAGCACCGAGGGATACTCCACCAGACTTAGAGCTTCTCCAAAGAAAACAGCAAAAAGAATTCCATTCCACTACTTGTCCCCCTCCTCAAACTAGAGTGCTTAAAATGGTGGAGAATATCCTCACTTTCATCCAGAGTAATCAGGCCACACCAGACAAAAGGAGAAGGGATCCTTCTCCAGACATCCAGTCTGATTTAGATGTAGAGGGATTGGACTCCTCTGTTTTTGAAGAGAAAAATCCTCTTACTGCCTTTGAGGACTCAGATGCAGAAGAATCTATTCCTTCTGTATCACCTCCGGAGGACTTTTCCTTTGGGGAAAGCCTCCACACCTTCAGGGAACACTTCCAATGGGAATCAACAGCTTTTTCTCAATCCAAAAAAAGACTAAGAGAGTTTCTGGACCTACCCCAGCACAAGCCTCTGGCCATCCCACCTGTCTTGGAGGTGGTAGATGATTACCAAGAATCCAGCCTTACAGCTGACACCCTCACACCTGCCCCCAGAAACCTGACAGATACAACAGGATACCTGACTCACATAAGTACCTCTACATAAATCATATAGCAGATCCAGAGGTGAATACTCAGGGACTTAAAGGAGTTAAGGCTACCTCTCCAAAGAATCCAAGGCCCTGGACAGATGGGGCAAAAACGTATATACCTCTGCAAGTTTAACTATAAGAGCTCTCAACTGTTAGTTTCATATGTTAAAATATCAACAGCACACTTTGGAACTTTTGAATCAGAAAATTTTTGCTTTTCCAGAATTTGCCAGTAATAAAGAGATAGCAGAATTACTGCACTCTTCATCTCAGGTGGCAAAGCACTCCTTGCACTGAGGATTTGATGCCCTAGAAGCTTCTAGCAGGGCAACAGTAACAGGATGTATTATCAGAAGACATGCATGGCTGAAGGAATAACCTTTCTCTGATCATGTCAAAGCTAAAATCATGGATGCACCTCTTGACAAACACCGTTTGTTCGGACAGAGAACTGAAGAGGTAATTAAAAAAAAAAAAAAAAAAAAAAAAAAAAAAAGAGGACAAAGCAAAATCCATGCAGCCTGTTAAGAATTTTTTTCAAGTACAACCTCTTAGGTTCAGCAGAAATTTTCCCTCTAAACACTGGTCCTTTCCTGCACCAAACAGGCAGGCACAAGGCAAAACCCGCAGGGACAGACCCACCAGGACTAAAACTCAGGGCCAGCAAAGAACAAAACAGTGGCCCCCCCTCAAACACTAGAGCAGGGAGTTCAAAAGCAACCCTGTATGGAAAAAACTCTCAATTACTACTTTTCCCATCTCTGCCTGCCTCCACAACACCAAAAGCTAGGAGGGAGGCTATTTCTACGCAGAGAAAATTGGAACTCTATAACAAAAGATCAATGGGTCTTAAAAATCATTGCTCAGGGGGTACAAATTCAATTTCGAAGAACTACCACCTTAAAGAGGGCACTCAGACCTACCTCCAAACCAGTGGGCAGAAGCAATAAAACAAGTGCAAAACCTAATGTCCCTATGGGAAGTAGAACCTGTATCTCCAGAAAAAGTTGCAAAAGGATTCTATTCCAGACTATTCCTTGATCCCAGGAAAGAGGGGACTTGGTGTCCCATCCTGTACCTATCCTTCCTCCAATACCTTCTTGGTAATCCCAAAATTCAGAGTGCTTACCTTACAACAGCTTCTACCAATGCTACCAAACAAAGCTTGGATGGTCACCTTAGACCTAAAGGATGACTACCTGTACATCCCAATAAGGGAATCCTGCAGAAAATTCCTGCGATTCAGAGCAGGATCACTACACTTTCAATTTTCTGCTTTGCCCTTTGGCTTATCTACTGATCCCAGGGTATTCACCAAATGTCTAAC
Source organism: Protopterus annectens (assembly GCF_019279795.1). Lineage (NCBI taxonomy): Eukaryota > Metazoa > Chordata > Ceratodontiformes > Protopteridae > Protopterus > Protopterus annectens. Next base: position 1,964,301,169 of record NC_056741.1, on the reverse strand, counting down.
TCCTGCCATTGCCTTTTGCAGGCAAAACAATGTACAGATGTTCTTCGTGTTTCACTGTTGTAGTGATTACATTTGGGTAATCTGCTGGCAGGTTGCCCTCAGTCGGCCTGAAATCCAAAGTCTTGGGTCATGCGTCGGTTGCTGTCTTCTCTTCCATGACGTCAGGGGTATAAAACATGCAGCTGACGCCATTTTCTTTAGTCTTTCTTGCCACATGGTGCCCGAAGCAGAAGCATTTCGCAAGTGCCGGTTGGCCGACTACTGAAATATTCGAGTTTGAGTTTCAGAACCGAAGTCTTCAATAAAGCTAAGTACCCCATTGGGGAAACTTTTTTCTTGCTTTTTACCGATGTCAAAAAAAGTTAATTGTATTACTTGTGGGAAGCAAATACCTCATAAGGATTTCCATTTATGCTGTATTCCTTGCCTAGGCCCTGATCACAACATGCCTGGCTGTCGGTTTTGTGCTAGATTTAACTAACGCACTATTAAGCGTCGGTATATTTTTGCATCAACGTATTTTGGAAACAGATTTAACTGCCCAGAAATGTCTGATAGCAATCTGACTACGGCAGTACATAAAAAACATAAAGAAAAGGACAGAGAAAAGCAGTCGATCCAAAACCGACGAAGCTTTTCCTAAGCCAGTTGCCGGGTCGCCGGTACTCAGGCACTTTCGCAGCCCCTGATACCCGCTACCTTTGAGTCACAGGCCTCTACCGACACCCATGTGGAGTCCGGCATGCCGCAAGATACTCAAGGTATTGGACTGACGGATGTATCTCCCTTGGATGGGTCCGGAGCCGCTGAGCAGGCACCGGCTTCTGAGGGTGTATTCAAACCTCAACATTTATATATCAAACCGATGACAGCTGCAAAACCAAAGGCAAAGGCAACTTCTAAAACTAAAAAACCAACGACTAAGCCGCATGCACAGGCCTCTATGCCTAAAAAACAGATGATCAAAATGGCTGAAGACCTTATTACCTTGATCAGGGGTACCCATCCCCCTCCAGATAAGAGGCCTAGGCAAGACACTGATTATGAATCTTCAGATCAGGTTTCTGTTTCTTCTGATCAGTAGTTATCTATACCTCCCTATGAGGATTCTGATGCTGAGGAGTCTATTCCATTTGCATCTCCTCCAGAAGATTATTCATTTTTGGAAACCTTGCATACTTTGAGGGAGCATTTTCACTGGGAGAGTCAAGACTTCTCAGAATGAAAAAAGAGGCTCAGGGATTTCCTCCTTCTCCCTCAACACAAGCCTTTAGCCATTCCCCCTGTTTTAGACATTGTGCATGATGTGTTTTCGGAGTCAAGCTTGACCCGTGACTCCTTACCTCCGGCTCCCAGTAAGCCTGACCGATATTACAGGGTCCCTGGCTCGCATACATTTTTATCTAGAAACCCTGCTGCTGACCCTGTAACTATTTCAAAGGGTCCAAAGGGAGTTAAGGCCTCAACAGCAAAATGCCCTACCCCCTCTGACAGAGATTCAGGGGCACTAGACAGATGGGGAAAAAAGGTTTATACATTTGCAGCCTTGGCAGTAAGGGCCTTAAACTGTTAATTTCACATGCTTAAGTACCAACAACATGTAATGGGATTGCTGAAACAGAAAATGATGTTGATTTCAGAATGTGCAGAAAATAAAGAATTGCAGGAATTATTGCATGCAGCTGAACAAGTTGGAAACAATACTTTGCAATGTGGTTTTGATTCCTTAGAGGCCTCCTGCAGAGCTGCAGTTACTGGATCTGTGATTAAGAGGCATGCCTGGTTAAAGGAACAAAATGTGCCTGATCATGTTCAAGCTAAATTGCTAGATGCACCTTTACAGCATGATTCTATGTTTGGTATTAAGACAGAAGAGGTTTTAAAGAAAATGGAAGACCAAGCTAAGTCTATGCAAACTGTTAAAGACTTACAAGTGCAGCCACCAAGATTCAGTAGACACTGGCCTACAAAGAATTGGTCCTTTCCTGTGTCAGACAGAGCTCAAAGGGGCAAATCCAGACACCCAAAGGGTTCCAGATACCAGGCGCAAGATTCATACAGGTCAAAGCAGTGGGGCGCATCTACCTCCAAATCAGGGGGAGATGAAGTGCAAACCTATAGAAAACAGCCCCAATGACTTCCCTTTGCCTACACCAAGCACTTATCTTTTGACAGCACCCTTAGGGGGAAAATTAGCACTTTTTGCTCAAAATTGGCAGTTAGTAACCCTGGACAAATGGGTACTAAACATAGTATCACAGGGATACAGATTCCATTTCCACACTCTGCCAGTGGCAAACGGTTGGCCAGATCTGCCCAAAAATCAATGGGCAGAGGCACAGAAACAGGTTACTTCCCATGGATATGGGGGCCATTCAACCAGTACCAGAACAGAAAAAGAGCAAGGTGTTTACTCAACTGTTCTTGGTACCCAGAAAGGACAAGGCCTGGTGGCCAGTACTGGATTTATCAATTTTGAACACATACCTGGACATTCCAAAATTCAAAATGCTGACTTTGCAGCAGCTTCTGCCCATGCTGGGCAAGAATACTTGGCTGGTGACATTAGAACTAAAAGAAGCATACCTGCATGTCCCAATAAGACAATTGTGCAGAAGATACCTCAGATTCAAGGTTGGCTTAATGCATTACCAATTCTCTGCACTGCCCTTTGCTTATCAACTGCGCCCAGGGTCTTTACAAAGTGCCTGGCACCAGTAATTGCATTTTGCAGACAAAGAAGTATACAGATGTATCCTTACTTGGACGACTGTCGTATTCAAGCAGAGAACAAGGACACACTTCTTTGACACCTGTCGTTTGTGAAAAGGCTTCTAACATGCCTAGGGTACACTATAAACGAAAAGAAATCACAACTGGTACCCTCTCAAAAAATAACATTCCTGGGTGCAAGCTTGAATACAACTGCTCAGATAGCTTACCTTACGCCAGACAAACAAGGGCAACTGACTACTTATTTCAAACTGATGGCAATAAAAACCCAGTCTTCTGCAAGACAAATTCTGCAGGCTCTGGACTTCATGGCATCCTGCATCCTACTAATTCCATATGCAAGACTGCATATGAGGAAACTTCAATGGTACCTAAAAAGTTTATGGAGTCAGCATTCACACAGTCTGGAATCAATGATTCCCCTCATTCTTTGCCTGCAACAGGAGTTTCTATGGTGGGCAAAGGCCCGTCACCAAAGCAGGGGACGGCCCTTCACTCTACCCCCTGCCAGCCAAACCTTAACAGACGCATCAGATTATGCCTGGGGGGGCCCACATGGCAGGAAGATGCATTCAGGGCATATGGGCACCAAAACAAATTCATCTACATATCAACAAGAAAGAGATGCTAGCTGTTCAAAATGCCCTAACAGCCTTCAAGGACTTAATTCATCCAGGACAACTACTGATAAAGACGGACAACACCACAGTCATGTGGTATATAAACAAGCAAGGGGGCACACATTCATACCCCCTTTGCAGATTAGCCATGGCACTGTGGAATACAGCTTTGATACCAAGTACATCTTCAAGCTCAATTCTTGCCAGGAAAACAAAGCACTCTGGCAGATGATTTAAGCAAAAACCGTATGAATCCTCACAAGTGGAAACTACATCCACAAGTCTTCAGCATGATAGCAGAGCCCCAACATAGATCTGTTTGCCTCTCCTCAAAATTATCAACTGAAAAGATTCTGCACAAGGACTTATCACAGACAAGCATGGAAAGTGGACGCCCTATCCTTCAGTTGGAAAAACCTATCAGTTTACACCTTTCCTCCTCTGCCTCTTCTACCCAAGGTCCTCCTAAAAGTCGGACAAGAGAAGCCAAAGATATTAATTGCCCCGGACTGACCCCACCAATACTGGTACCCAGTCCTAAGGAACTTGTCTCAATACCCAGCTTGGACCTTGCCTCAAACACCACAACTACTCTCCCAGCAAAACAATCAAATCCTGCACAATCAACTACAGACTCTAAACCTGGCAGAATGGCTAATCAGGTAATCATACAAACAACACCTCTCAGTAAAGTTGTGATGGATGTCGTTTTGGAAGCCAGAAGGCCTAGTACTAGAAAATCTTATGCTGACAAATGGAAGAGATTCTGTGCTTGGAATCAAGCACAAGGAACTGATGCAGCAGAACCAAATATTCCTCAGATATTACAATACTTAACTGAGATGCTTGACAAAGGCCTATTTTTCTCATCAATCAAAATCCATGCCTCTGCCATTTTGGCTCATTACAACACAGAGTCACCAATCTTTTCTCATCCTTTACTAAAGCAGTATCTTAGAGGAGCCAAAAATTTAAGGCCCCTAGAAGATCACCGTTACCTGCATGGGACCTCAATTATGCGTTGGAAAAACTCACCCTGCCTCCATTTGAACCAGCTGCTACCGCTGATATAAAGTTCTTATCATGGAAGACAGCTCTGCTACTAGCAATTACTTCAGCAAGAAGAGTTTGAGCTACAGGCCCTCATGGCTGTACAGCCTTTTATCATATTTTACCCGGACAGGGTGTCTCTGAAAACAAATCCTACTTTTATGCCTAAGGTGGTTTCCAGTGTGGGTCTTAACCAAACAATTCATCTGCTAACTTTTTATCCAAATCCGCAGAACAAAGGGGAGAGAATTCTGCATTCCTTAGATGTTCACAGACAGATAAGATTCTACTTGAGCAGGACTTAAGCTCTAAGAAAAACTGAGCAATTACTAGTGTCGTATGCTGCAGGATCAGAAGGAAAAGCTATTTCAAAGCAGACAATTTCAAAGTGGATAAGCCACTCATCTGTTTCTGCTCCTTACACCATGTTAAACCTGTGCCCAAGGGCATTAGGTCTCATTCTACCAGACTTGCAGCTACTTCAGCAGCCTCTCTCAGAGGAGTACCAACCAAAGACATTCTAGAGGCTGCTACTTGGAGTTCACACCTTTACAAAGCATTACCATTTGCCTCTCCACTCTAAGTCCAGGTTAGGCTTTGCCACTGCAGTGCTGCAGGGCTTTATAACCGCACCTAATGCTGTTTAGCTCCAGCCTCCCAACCATAGCTTTGGGATTCTACCCAAATGTAATGACTGCAACAGTGAAACACGAAGAGCATAGTACAGTTGTGTACACTTACCATAAATGTAGATGTTTGAGTGTATTCACTGTTGCAGTCCAGGTTACTCTCCCGTCATCCTCCTGTCATTCTGAAGTTTATCTTTCCATCACTGTCTTCTACAACCTATATTTGTTTGTAGATGAAGGTAGTTCATATTGATGCATGTATATATATATATATATATATATATATATATATATTTATTATATACCTTTTTGGGGGCACCTGACATTGGGGGCAAGAAAAACTAAAGAAAATGGTGTCTGCTGCATGTTTTATACCCATGACGACCTGACGTCATGGAAGAGAAGACAGCAACCGACGCAGGACCCAAGACTTTGGAATTCAGGTCGACTGTGGGCAACCTGCCTGCAGATTACCCAAATGTAATGACTGCAACAGTGAATACACTCGAACGTCTACATTTATGGTAAAGTGTACACAACTGTACTATTTACCCTTACCTGGACGACTGTCTCATCCAGGCAGACTGCAAGGAACTGCTCTTGGAGCACCTCTCATTTGTAAAAACTCTACACCCCTCTCTGGGGTTCACTGTCAATGAAAGGAAATCTAAGCAGACACCTACCACAGAAATCATATTTCTGGGAGCCTTACTGGACACAACAGCAAATGGCCTTTCTGTCCCCAGAAAAACAAAGATCTGAAGTAGTTAACTTCATTTGATCATCAACATGTGGGTTTCATGGATCTGAGCCAGCAGCTTTCCAAGCTAAGATCCGAGCTACAAGCTCCTCCTCCTTACCCATACTACATTGCAACCTCCTTCCATCCCTTAGATCTTGTTTGCCGTGGCTTCGCCAAGATCTGATCTTTGAGCTCCAGGCAGGTAGAGTAGGGATGTTCTTCATCTCACATTGCTGCAGTCCTTACACTTGGGTAGTCCGCTGTCCTCGGTCGGCCCGAATATCAAAGTATAAGGCTGACGTCGGTCAAGGCGCATTTGACTGATATCAGGACGTCAGGGTACAAATGCGCATGACCGACGTCATATCCTCAGTCTTTTTTGCCGCATGGTCCGATGCAGAAGCAGCATTGCAAGTGCCGGTTGGCGTTCTGAGATTTTTCGATTTCGAAGTTTCAGACCGAGTTCAAAGTTGGCTAAGTACCCGTTGGGGAATATTTTAGTTTTTCTTGCCTCAGTGATTTACCGGATGTCAGAAAAAGTCAATAATTGCATTTCTTGTGGGAAACAGATACCGCATAGAGATTATCATACTTTGTGTATTCCTTGCTTAGGGCCTGAGCACGACGTTGTTGGCTGTCGCTCTTGTGCTAGATTTAATAAACGCACTATAAAGAGAAGGTTGGATTGTGCAAGGTTAGTCTTTGGGAAGCGGTGTAATTATAAAATGCCGCCGGATGCTCCGGCCGCTTCTTCAAAGAAGCGCAAGGACAAGGCAGTTAAGCCTAGGCTTGAAGAACCGCCTGTACCGGACGCCGGTTCTTTAGAGGTGTCGGTGGAGCCGTGACTCCACGGAGGTTTCTTTGTGTTCCCAGGGTGAGACCTTATTATTGCAAGATGTGGCCTCTCAGGAGGCAAGTCAGGCTGAGGGGCTTCTCAGGTTACTATACTCCCTCCCTTCCTAGGGTGGCTAGGCCCTCTCCTTCTGTTTCAAAGGCTTCTCCCAGGGGCAGGCCAGGTTTGGCTTCAGTTGGTGTTACCCCTAGCTCTTCAGGTACTGTGCCCAAGAAGCATATGCTTAAAATGGCAGAAGATTTGATTACTTTAATTAGGGTTCTATGCCCCTCCTGATAAGAGACCTAGGATGGAGCCTGAGCTGGGGGTTTTGAGCAGGCTTCAGATGTTTCAGAGTCTTCGGCTGAAGACTTGCAGGAGTATTCTCCTTATTCTGATTCTGATGTGGATGATTCTACTCCTTCTGCTTCTCCTCCTGAGGATTTTTCTTTTCAGAAACTCTTCATTCCATGAGGGAGCATTTTAAGTGGGAAGGTCAGGACTTCTCTGATTCCAGGAAAAGGCTTAGGGAATTTTGATGTTCTTCGCTTTCCATTGCTGCAGTCCTTACTATTGGTATAGTCCGCGTCCAGTCGGCCCGAATACCAGAGTATAAGGCTGGCGGTCAGGGCGCATTAGACTGACGCCAGTACGTCAGGGTACTATGCGCATGACCGACGCCATATCCTCAGTCTTTTTTGCCGCATGGTCCGATGCAGAAGCAGTTTTGCGAGTGCAGGTTGGCGTTCTGAAATATTTCCCAAACCGGAGTTTCAGACCAACAGAGTTGGCTAAGTACCCGGGGAACATTTTGGTTTTTCTTGCCTCAGTATTTTACGGATGTCAGAAAAAGTGAATAACTGTATTTCTTGTGGGAAACAGATACCTCATAGGGATTACCATACCTTGTGTATACCTTGTTTAGGGCCTGAGCACGACGTTGTTGGTTGCCGCTCTTGTGCTAGGTTTAACAAACGCACTATTAAGAGGAGGTTAGACTGTGCCAGGTTAGTGTTTGGGAAGCGTTGCAATTATAAAATGCCGACGGGTGCCCCGACGCCCGCTTCCAAGAAGCGCAAGGACAAAACAGTGAAGCCTAGGGTTGATGAACCGGCAGTCCCGGACGTCGGTTCTTTAGAAGGCTCAGTGGAGCCAGAGGTTTTGCCAGGAGTTTCCATGGAGTCTCAGGCAGAAACTTTACTGTTACAGGATGTGCCTTCTCAGGAGGTAGGCCAGGCTGAGGGGCTTCTCAGGTAACTGTTCTTCCCTCTCTTCCCAAGGTAGTTAGAGCCTCTCCTTCTGTTGCCAAAACTTCTTTGAGAGGTAGGCCTAGTTCAGCTTCAGTGGGGCTTCTCCTAGCATTTCGGGTTCTGTACCTAAGAAACATATGCTTAAAATGGCAGAAGATTTGATTACTATGATTAGAGGTTCTATGCCCCGCCTGATAAGAGGCCTAGGGTGGAACCGAGTTTGATGGTTTTGAACAGTGTTCAGAGGCTTCAGAGTCTTCTGGAAGACTTGCAGGAGTATCCTACTTATTCTGATTCTGATGTGGATGATTCCACTCCTACAGCTTCTCCTCCTGAGGATTTCTCATTTTCAGAGACTCTGCATTCCATGAGGGAGCACTTTAAATGGGAAGGCCAGGATTACTCTGATTCCAGGAAAAGGCTTAGGGAATTCTTGTTTTTGCCCCAGCATAGGCCCTTAGCTATTCCTCCTGTGTTGAATGTGGTGGAAGATGTTTTTGCAGAGGCTTCCCTGAATCCTGACTCTTTGCCTCCTGCTCCTGTTAAGCCTGATAGGTATTATAGGGTGCCCGAAGCTCATAAGTATTTGTTTAAGAGTCCTAGGGGACCCAGAAACTATTTCTCAAGGGCCTAAAGGTGTTAAGGCTTCTGTGGTTAAAAATCCTGTTCCCACTGATAAAGAGGCAAGGGCCTTGGATAGGTGGGGAAAGAAAGTGTATACTTCTTCCACTCTAGCCATGAGAGCGTTGAATTGTCAGTTTCACATGCTAAAATATCAGAATTATCTCCTTTCACAATTAAAATCTAAGGTGGATGCTTTGGCGGAAGGTATTGAGTGTAAAGAGTTGCTGGACTTGGTTCATGTGTCTGAGCAAGTGGGTAAGCATTCTTTGCAATGTGGTTTTGATGCTGTACAGGCCTCCTCGAGGGTGGCTGCTACTAGTTCTGTTCTTCGCAGGCATGCCTGGTTGAAGGATCAGAATTTAGCTGAGCATGTTAAGACAAGGATTTTGGATGCTCCTTTACAGTCTGATGTGTTGTTTGGATCGCCTGTGGAAGCAGTTTTAAAGAAAATGGAGGACAAAGCTAAGTCTATGCAAACTGTTAAAGATTTTTGCAGGTGCAGCCACCAAGTTTAGTAGAAATTGGCCTGCTAAGGGGTGGACATATCCTGCTTATGATTCCCAGTCTAGGGGTAGGTCTAGGCGTGGTAGGGGCAGGGCTCAAGGTTCTTTTAGACCTAGAACAGGGAGTTCACCTGCTCAGACTTCTGGTGAGGGCAGGGGTCAGTCCTTTCGTAAACAGACCCAATGACCTGTCTTTTCAGCTGCCAGTAGATTCTCGCTGGCAGCTCCTTTGGGAGGAAGACTGTCTCTTTTCAAAGAAAATTGGGATTTAATTACTCAAGACAAATGGGTGTTGGATATCATTCACCACGGTTACAGATTTTATTTCCATACAATGCCCCTTTCAAAGGCATGCCAGACGTTCCTCCTCCACAAAGAAAGGAGGCTCACAAGCAAGTTTCTCAGTTACTCCAGATGGGGCCATTCAGCCAGTCCCTGTATCAGAAAGGGGCCTAGGATTTTATTCTCGCCTGTTCCTAGTACCAAAGAAGGGGAACACGTGGAGACCAATTTTGGATTTATCTCTCCTCAACACTTTTCTGGACATTCCCAAGTTCAAGATGTTGACGTTACAACAGCTTTTACCTCTGCTGGGCAAAGATCACTGGATGGTAACTTTAGATCTCAAGGAAGCTTACCTTCATGTGCCTATAAGGCTAAGTTGCAGGAAGTATCTGCGGTTTCGAGCTGGAAATTCTCATTATCAGTTCTCTGCATTGCCCTTTGGCTTATCTACTGCCCAGAGTATTCACAAAGGTTCTGGCTCCAGTGATAGCTTACTTCAGGCTTCAAGGAATTCTAATCTATCCTTACTTGGACGACTGCCTGATTCTGGCTCAAGAAAAGGAAGACCTTCTACAGCATCTGGAATATGTTATAGCAGTGCTAAGATGCCTAGGGTATTCTGTGAACAGTAAAGTCCAGTCTAGTACCCTCTCAAGACATGTGCTTTCTGGGTGTGAGACTGAATACAGCAGCCCAGATGGCCTTTTTAACCCCGGACAAACAAAAGAGTCTGTCACTTTACTTCCATCAACTATCTCATCAGTCCGTGCTGACTGCAAGGACAGTCCTTCAAGCATTAGGGTTCATGGCATCTTGTATTCTGGTGCTTCCCAATGCCAAACTGCATATGAGGAAGCTACAATGGTATCTCAAAATGTATGGACACAGCACTGCCAGGATTTGGACACTGTCATTCAAATAATACCTTGCCTTCAAAAAGAATTTTTGTGGTGGGCTCAGGAATGTCACCTAAACAAGGGACTCTCTGTGACCCGCCAGAGGCAAGTCAGATTTTAACGACAGATGCCTCGGACATTGCTTGGGGAGCTCATCTAAATGGAAAGTGGATACAAGACAAGTGGCCTGCCAGACTACAGCATCTACATATCAACATGAAGGAGATGTTAGCAGTCCAGTTTGCATTAATGGCTTTCAAGGAGGTACTTCTTCCAGGGCAGGTGTTGATTCTAACAGACAACACAACTGTCATGTGGTACATCAACAAGCAAGGGGGAACACATTCTTATCCTCTATGCAGGCAAGCAATGATTTTATGGGAGACTGCGCTAAGCTTGCAACTAACTCTTCAGGCAAGGTTTCTGCCAGGAGCACAGAACTCCTTAGCAGATGTGTTAAGCAGACAAATCATGGATCCCCACGAGTGGAAACTGGATCTTCATGTATTTCAGAAATTGACAGTGTCATGGGGAACTCCAGACATAGATCTGTTCGCTTCTCCACTAAACCACCAGCTGCCAAAGTATTGCACAAAGGGGTTTCATCACACAGCTTGGAAAGTGGATGCTCTGTCTTTCAGTTGGAAAAACCTTCATGTGTATGCCTTTCCACCTCTGCCTCTTCTTCCAAAGGTACTATTAAAGGTCAGACAAGACAGGCCAAGGATGATTTTGATAGCTCCAGATTGGCCTCGGCAACACTGGTACCCACTACTACGGAGTCTGGTAAAGAAGCCTCCATGGCCTTTACCTCTGATTCCTCATCTGTTATCTCAGAAGGACAGTCATCTGCTCAATGTCAAGCTTCACTCTCTTCATCTAACAGCCTGGCATATTCTGTGTTGAAACACAGCAGGTCTCAACTTCCTCAACAAGTTTTAAATGTGATTATGGAAGCTAGAAGACCTAGTACAAGGAGAGTGTCGCAGAAAAATGGAAGAGATTTTTATTTTGGAGTACAGCAAAGAATTTGGAGATTTCTGAGCCTAATTTGAGTGTGGCTCTTCAATATCTTACTGAGTTATTGGACAAAGGTTTGTCCTTCTCTTCCATTAAGATTCATGCTGCAGCAATTTCAGCTCACTATGATTGTGACCCACCTTTGTTTTGCATCCTTTGTTCAAGCAGTTTCTTAGAGGGGCAAAGAATATAAGACCCCACGTAGAGCTCCTACTCCTGCTTGGGATCTCAATTTTGTGTTGGAAAAACTTACTCTACAACCTTTTGAGCCTGCAGCTACTGCTGAATTGAAATACTTGTCATGGAAGACTGCTTTTCTGTTGGCTATTACTTCTGCAAGAAGGGTGTCTGAGTTGCAGGCCCTTATGGCAGTAGAGCCCTTTTGATTTTCCATAAGGATAGGGTATCATTACGTACTAATCCTTCCTTTATGCCTAAGGTGGTTTCTAGTGTGGCTTTAAACCAAACTATTCATTTGCCTACGTTTATGCAGACCCTCAAAATAAAGGGGAAAAGATTTTGCACACTTTAGATGTACACAGGCAATTGCGTTATTATTTAAGCAGGACTAAGGATTTTAGGCAGTCTCAGCAGTTTGTTTCTTTTGCTTTGTGTTCTGGGCAAGCCTGTGTCAAAACAAACTATTTCTAGGTGGATTGGCTTTTGCATTGCATTTTGTTATTCCCATCATGGCAAGGAGATTCCAGCTGGGATTAGGCCTCATTCCACTAGGGCTACTGCCACTTCAACAGCATTTCTAAGGGGTGGCAACTAAGGATATTTTGGAAGCAGCTACTTGGAGTTCAGTGCATACTTTCTCTAAGCATTATCACCTTCCTATCTACTCTAAGTCTAGGGCTGGTTTTGCCACAGCTGTTTTGCAAGGCATGTTGTCAGCTCCTACTTCTTTATGATTTGCCAGCCTCCTTACCTCTGCTTTGGGATTCTACCCAATAGTAAGGACTGCAGCAATGGAAAAAGAACATAGTACAGTTTTGTACCTACCATAAATGTAGATGTTCGAGGATTCCATTGCTGCAGTCCAATTTACCCTCCCTCCTTCCTCTGTGTTTAGGGGTGGTTGTGTAGGTGAGTTTACATGCTTATATTTTTGTATATATTCTTGTATATATTGTACATGTTTTTGGTGCAGGTATTTTGGGACTTTTTAGGGTCTTCTGACATCTGGGGCAAGAAAAGACTGAGGATATGACGTCGGTCATGCGATTAGTACCCTGACGCTGACGCCAGTCTAATGCGCCTGACCGACGCCAGCCTTATACTCTGGTATTCGGGCCGACTGGACGCGGACTATACCCAATAGTAAGGACTGCAGCAATGGAATCCTCGAACATCTACATTTATGGTAGGTACAAAACTGTACTTTTACCCCAGCATAGGCCTTTGGCTATACCTCCTGTTTTGGATGTAGTAGAAGATGTTTTAACAGGGGCTTCTCTAAACCCTGTTTCTTTCCCCCCTGCCCCTGTAAAGCCGGATAGGTATAACAGGGTCCCTGGAGCTCATAAGTATCTTTTAAGAGTCCTAGGGCTGACCCAGAAACTGTTAGTCAGGGGCCTAAAGGTGTTAAGGCTTCTGTTGTTAAGAATCCGGTTCCTGCAGACAAAGAGGCTAGGGCCTTGGATAGATGGGGAAAGAAAGTTTATACTTCTTCCACTCTGGCTATGAGGGCTTTGAATTGCCAGTTTCACATGTTGAAATACCAGAACTATCTCCTTTCACAATTAAAGTCTAAGGTTGATGCTCTGGCAGTAGGTATTGATTGTAAAGAGTTGCAAGATTTAGTGCATGTTTCTGAACAGGTGGGTAAGCATTCTTTGCAATGTGGTTTTGATGCTGTACAGGCCTCGCCTAGGGTGGCTGCCACTGGGTCAGTTCTTCGCAGGCATGCCTGGCTACGGGATCAGAATTTGTCTGATCATGTTAAAACGAGGATTTTAGATGCTCCTTTACAATCTGACGTGTTGTTTGGTCCTCCTGTTGAGACAGTTTTAAAGAAAATGGAGGACAAGGCTAAGTCTATGCAGACTGTTAAAGATTTTTTGCAGGTCCAGCCTCCAAAGTTTAGTAGAAATTGGCCTGCTAAGGGGTGGACGATCCTTCTTATGATTCCCAGTCTAGGGGTAGATCTAGACGTGGTAGGGGTAGAGCTCAGGGCTCTTTCAGGCCTAGAACAGGGAGTTCTCCTGCACAGTCTTCGGGTGAGGGCAGGGTCAGTCCTTTCGTAAACAGACCCAATGACCTACCTTTTCAGCTGCCAGAGCCTTCTCGCCTGGCAGCACCTTTGGGAGGAAGGTTGGCACTTTTCAAAGAAAATTGGAGTTTAATTACCCAAGACAGATGGGTATTGGATATCATACACCACGGCTACAGGTTTTATTTCCATACCTTGCCTCCTTTCAAAGGCATGCCAGACGTTCCTCCTCAACAAAGAATAGAGGCGCACAAGCAGGTTTCTCTGTTGCTCCAAATAGGGGCCATACAGCCGGTCCCTATGCCAGAAGTGGGTCTAGGTTTTATTCTCGCCTGTTCCTAGTACCAAAGAAGGGGAACACGTGGAGACCAATTTTGATTTATCTATCCTCAACATTTATCTGGACATTCCCAAGTTCAAAATGTTGACGTTGCAGCAGCTTTTACCTCTGCTGGGCAAAGATCATTGGATGGTAACTTTGGATCTCAAGGAGGCTTACCTTCGTGTTCCTATCAGACTAAGTTGCAGGAAGTATCTGCTGAGCTGGGACTTCTCACTATCAGTTCTCTGCATTGCCCTTTGGCTTATCTACTGCACCCAGAGTATTCACGAAAGTTCTGGCTCCAGTGATAGCTTTCTTCAGGCTGAAAGGAATACAAATCTATCCTTATTTGGACGACTGCCTGATTCTGGCTCAAGGAAGGGAAGAGCTTCTTCATCATTTGGAATGTGTGATAGCAGTGCTAAGATGCCTAGGGTATTCTGTGAACGAAATAAAGTCCAGTCTAGTATCCTCTCAGGACATGTGCTTTCTGGGTGTGAGACTGAATACAGCATCCCAGATGGCCTTTTTAACCCCGGACAAACAAAAGAGTCTATCCCTTTACTTCCATCAACTATCTCATCAGTCCGTGCTGACTGCAAGGACAGTCCTTCAAGCATTAGGGTTCATGGCATCTTGTATTCTGGTGCTTCCCAATGCCAAACTGCATATGAGGAAGCTACAATGGTATCTCAAAAATGTATGGACACAGCACTGCCAGGATCTGGACACTGTCATTCAAATAATACCTTGCATTCAAAAGGAATTTTTGTGGTGGGCTCAGGAATGTCACCTAAACAAGGGACTCTCTGTGACACGCCAGAGGCAGTCAGATTTTAACGACAGATGCCTCAGACAAAGCTTGGGGAGCTCATCTAAATGGAAAGTGGATACAAAACAAGTGGCCTGTCAGACTACAACATCTACATATCAACATGAAGGAGATGTTAGCAGTCCAGTTTGCATTAATAGCTTTCAAGGAATTACTTCTTCCAGGGCAGGTGTTGATTCTAACAGACAACACAACTGTCATGTGGTACATCAACAAGCAAGGGGAACGATTCTTATCCTCTATGCAGGCAAGCAATGATTTTGTGGGAGACTGCTCTCAGTTTACAGCTCAATCTTCAGGCAAGGTTTCTGCCAGGAGCACAGAACTCCTTAGCAGATGTGTTGAGCAGACAATTATGGATCCCCACGAGTGGAAATTGGATCCTCATGTATTTCAGAAATTGACAGTGTCATGGGGAACTCCAGACATAGATCTGTTCGCTTCTCCACTGAACCATCAGCTGCCAAAGTTTTGCACAAAAGGTTTCATCCCACAGCTTGGAGAGTGGATGCTCTTTCTTTCAATTGGAGCAATCTTCATGTGTATGCCTTTCCTCCTCTGCCTCTCCTCCCAAAGGTACTTCTAAAGGTCAGACAGGACAAGCCAAGGATGATTTTAATAGCTCCAGATTGGCCTCGACAGCACTGGTACCCATTATTGAGAAGCCTGGTACGGAAGCCTCCATGGCCTTTGCCTTCGATTCCACACCTGTTGTCACAGGAGGACAGCCATTTGCTGAATGTCAAACTTCACTCTCTTCACCTAACAGCCTGGCATATTCTGTTTTGAACCATAGAGGGTCTCAACTTCCAACAAGTTTTGAATGTGATTTTGGAAGCTAGAAGGCCTAGTACAAGGAAAGTGTACGCAGATAAATGGAAGAGATTTTTATTTTGGAGTGCAGCAAAAGATTTTGATGTTTCTGAGCCTAATTTGAGTGTGGCTCTTCAATATCTTACGGAGTTATTGGACAAAGGTTTGTCTTTCTCTTCTATTAAGGTTCATGCTGCAGCAATTTCGCTCACTATGATTGTGACCCACCATCGTTTTCTCATCCTTTGTTCAAGCAATTTCTTAGAGGGGCAAAGAATATAAGACCCCGTCGAAGAGCTCCTACTCCTGCTTGGGATCTCAATTTTGTGTTGGAGAAACTCACTCTACAACCTTTTGAGCCTGCAGCTACTTCTGAGTTGAAATATTTATCATGGAAGACTGCTTTTTTGTTGGCAATTACCTCTGCAAGAAGGGTTTCTGAATTGCAGGCCCTTATGGCGGTTGAGCCTTTCTTGATTTTCCATAAGGATAGGGTATCATTACGCACTAATCCTTCCTTTATGCCTAAGGTGGTTTCTAGTGTGGCTTTAAACCAAACTATTCATTTGCCTACTTTTTATGCAAATCCCCAAAATAAAGGGGAAAAGATTTTGCACACTTTAGATGTACACAGGCAGTTGCGTTATTATTTGGACAGAACTAAAGGGTTCAGGCAGTCTCAGCAGTTGTTTGTTTCTTTTGCTTTGAGTTCTCAGGGCAAGCCTGTGTCAAAACAAACTATTTCTAAGTGGATTGGGTTTTGCATTGCTTTCTGTTATTCCCATCATGGCAAGGAAGTTCCAGCTGGGATTAGGCCTCATTCCACTAGGGCTACTGCCACTTTAACAGCTTTTTTGAGGGGAGTGGCAACCAAGGATATTTTGGAGGCAGCTACTTGGAGTTCAGTGCATACTTTCTCTAGGCATTATCACCTGCCACTTTACTCTAAATCCAGGGCTGGTTTTGCCACTGCTATTTTGCAGGGCATTTTGGCAGCTCCTGCTTCCTTGTAGTTAGCCATCCTCCCTTACCTCTGCTTTGGGATTCTACCCAAGTGTAAGGACTGCAGCAATGTGAGATGAAGAACATAGTACAGTTTTGTACCTACCATAAATGTAGATGTTCGAAGATCCACATTGCTGCAGTCCAATTTACCCTCCCTCCTTCCCCTCTGCAGTTAGAGGTGGTTGTGTGGGTTGGGTTGTACATTTTGTGTATATTGTATATTTTGTACATATAGTTAGTGCAAGGGTGGTTGGTTGGTTGTTTGCTGTCTTTTGGTTTTGACCTTTATTTTTAGGGTCTTCTGACATCTGGGGCAAGAAAAGACTGAGGATATGACGTCGGTCATGCGCATTTGTACCCTGACGTCCTGATGTCAGTCAAATGCACCTTGACCGACGTCAGCCTTATACTTTGATATTCGGGCCGACCGAGGACAGCGGACTACCCAAGTGTAAGGACTGCAGCAATGTGGATCTTCGAACATCTACATTTATGGTAGGTACAAAACTGTACTTTTTCCTTCTTTAACTGTGCAAAAGTTAAGTTTAGTGTGCGTGGGTAGTGTTTACCTTTCCCTTTCTTCCTCCCCCCTGGTTTTCCATTCAAAAAAAAAAAAAAAGTAAAACTTTGTGTTTTTTTAGTTAGTGTAGGCCTGCCTTTCCCGCCTTTGCTCTTTGTTTGTGTTTTAGTTTGCTGTGTGTAGGGCTTTAGTTAGCCTTATTTGTTGTTGTGGGGGTTGAGATATCGGACCTTCAAAAGCAGACTTTTTCCAAATGCACAGTGTGTAGCCATATGTTGTCCCTGGCTGATGGCCCCACACTGTGCGTCGTATGTTTGGGGGTTCCCCACCTTTCTTCAGGGTGCAGAATATGTGCAGCCTTTAATCCACTGGCCCTGCTGGACCGCAGGACCAAGTTAATTTTGGCTGGGCTTCTCCCGGCAGACACTGTTGCTTCTTCCTCTATGGCCACGGCTGTGGCCGTATCAGCTTCATGTTCTCCTCCACTGTCAGGGACTCGCACTCCATTTTCTAAACAGGGTGACAGAGGCCAGGAAGGATAAGCAAAGGGAGAGAGAGAGAGACCAGCGGATCCATCAGATCTTTTGGGTCCTCCTCTTAAAGTAGTCACTACCCTGGACAAGACTCCTAAGCCATCTTCCCCTTGACTCTGATCCCCTAGATTTTCTCTGCAGCCGGAGGAGGTTTGGCCTGCTTCGAGGTCGTCCTCACATCAGCCCTCTCTGCCATTGTTTGTGGTGTCCTCCAGGTCGGCAAGAAGCCTGAGTCTAACGTGGACCAGATGATAAGGTTTATACAGACTCAGTTGCAGATGGGAGTGTTGCTGGCTCCCCCTCCTGCCAGAGCGGGGAGTCCGGCTCCAGTGTTTGTCCTGATAGCTCCTTCTCCGATCCATCCCTTGATTTTTGAGTCCCTGGATACGAGGAACCTTGGAGTCAGGGGGTCAGCGCCGATGGTTCCTCGAATGTTGACGCTGGCCATGCCCTCGAGTATGTCGGATCCTATGTTGGATCCGAGCTCTCTGAGCCATGATTTGGGGGTTGGATCCAGGGGGATGAGTACTGTCATCGGCTCCGTTATGGTCAGGACATACCATTCCTCTGGGTCCGTCTGTTCCAGATTTGGCCTTGATCCCTTTGGATCTGAGGAGCACGGTTACTCATCCTGCTAGTTTTTAGAGAAGCCAGTTCTCGACGTTGTGGAGAGGGTTCTCTCAGGAGGATCAAGACCTCTCACTCTTTCCTTGCAGTTCATCTCTGCTCCCTCACTGCTGAGTGTGTGTATTTTGTCATTCTGTCCTCTCAGGGACAGCCTGTGTCTGATACGCCCCAGACTGTTACCCTTGATGAATATGAAACTGTTTGTGAGCCCTCCCCGGAGAGGGCCCCCCCCCCCCGAGATTCCTTCACAAATGCAAGTGCAAGAGGAGGCACATGGACTCCCCAGAGTCCCTCACAGAGGATACTGACTTGAAGGAAGAGGAAGGCTCCCCTAGATCACCTCCTGAGGATGTCTCATTTGGAGACTATGGAAATCCTCCTTCAGAGGTGAGGTTGGTCTGCCCAAAAGCCTTCCTCGGACAAGTCGGTATTCCTAGAGGTGTTCGACATCGGCCCATCTACATCTTGGGTGTCCCCCCCGGCTGATCCTCTGGTAGACCTCATTACCATCAGAGCTTGGAAGGAGCCGGACACTGTAGAACCTATACCTAAAAGGTCAGACAATTTTGAACCCTCCGGATAAGACTGCATGGAGTAAGGGTTCCCCAGTTGATGCCATGGTGGTGTCGGCGGCCAATAAAAAGGAACTGGCTCAGGAGAGTTCCTCTGTCCATCCTCCAGACAAGGAGTCTAGGGCAATGGATCGACTCAGGAAGTGGACATATGCTTCAGCTACCTTTGCTGTAAGGGCGCTGAACTACATGGCACACGTGATCAGACTTCAGTGTGACCTAGTGAAAGAGTACGCTGAGTTTCCTCTGTAGTCCATTTTGGCCAAGGATAAACGCTCATTCTCTGCATGTATGGCCACTCAAGTCTGTGACTAACACATCCATGGGATTACTCTCTCCTGCCACCGAGGGAGCCACTAGGGCGGCCGTGTCTGGCATTGCCATGAGTCACCACACCTGGCTCCAGCTTGGCGATTTTTCGGAACCTTTCAAGGCATCCTTCACGAATGCCCCTTTTGATGGTTCAACCCTGTTCGGGAAGACTGTCTGAGATACGCTTGTCCAGAGTGAGAAGGACGGGAAGATGCTGTCAGCCATCAGGATCTGCTTCTCTAACTCTCAAAGGTATTTTTCCAGGAATCAGTGAGGGCAAAAGAAGTTGTGGTTCCGGAAGTCTTGGCATTACCGGGACACTCAGGACTCCTTTTCCCCTAGAGGCAGATAGGAACAAGATGGACGCCGGCCCAGAGGCAGAGGGGAACCGAAGAATTTTTGGGTCACTGGAACCATTCTCGGATCGACCTGCACAGCATCCCTGAGGGGTTGCCTGACTGCTCCACTCTGGAGGCAGTCGGGGGGGGGGGGGTTTCGAAGCACCTATGTCAGTGGGAGTCCATAACGTCAGACCGCTGGCTGCTTTGAATAATATCCAGAGGTTATTCCATTCCTTTTTTGACCAGTCCCTTACCTCCAGAGCACCTCCCAGACGTTCCACCCACTCAAAGGGAGGTGGCAGCTTTGGAAATAGAAAAGCTGCTAAACAAAAGAGCAATCCAGCCAAGTCCCTCCAGATTAGTCTGGATCAGGCATCTATTCCACTTTGTTTTTGGTGCCAAAAAAGATGGCGGACTTAAGGCCGAATGTTAAGTTGTCAATCTCACCTTCATTCTTGCTGGATAGGTCTGGAGCCGATCCTCAGCTCCAACTCGGCCTATACTAAAGCTCGAGAGCTATTTTTACCGGCTCAAGGCTACCCTGTATCCCCCAATGCTAGGCGCTAACTACCCAGATCTCATTTGCCGCTTCAGCTGCGAGGTTGCGTTTTTGCCGGCTCTCGGGTTAGATTTGTAAAAATCTTTTCTGGTAAGGTTTTTCTGTCTTTTTTCAGTATTAGTTTTACTGTTATATCCTGCTTACCCCTCTAGTGTATCCCAGTCTTAGATAGTTCCCTTTCGGGTTTATTTCTATCTTCCTTCTCGTTCCCTACCCTTACTACATAGATTACTAGGCCTTCGGGCTAGTTTTTATTTTAATTTTTAGTTTAAATTACTTTATTTTGTCAAGTTAAATTAATCTTAGTCTCTCCTGTGTGTGTGTGTGTGTGTGTGTGTGTGTGTGTGTGTGTGTGTGTGTGTGTGTGTGTGACTAGACTAAGTAAGCTTGAGTGTGGGTGTTTGTTGTGTGTAACTTGTCATCCCTGTCAGGATGTCTAAAGATTCCAGGGTTTCAGGCTTCAAGACGTGTGACTGTTGCTGTCAGAAGATGTCTCTGACAGACGGTCACACTTCTTGTGTTTATTGCCTGGGCCCTCTGCACCTGCAGGACTCTTGTTCTGTCTGCCATGCATTCAGTCCAAGAGTCCTGCAGGAGCGCAGAAACAAGCTTATCTTGAGAGGCTTGTTGAAGCCCGAAGGTTCCCCGGCCAAGTCTTTGTGTGGTAAACATTCGAAGCCCACTAAGCCGCTGGCTTCACGTACAGAGCCTTCATCTAGTGGTGCTCTTAGTGCTTCTACATCGGCTCCGGCCGGAGACGATGCTCCCAAGACTCAGTCAGCTCAGATCGTTGCGTCTGAACCGTCTGCGAGCTGTAAGCGCTCCAGGTCTCCTTCTTTGGAGTCAGTCCATTTGGCTCAGAGATCTCCCTTGCATTTGGAGCAGAGCCATCGGCCCCATTCCTCTCGGTCTTCCAGGCTTTTGGATCATGACCTCGAGAGGGTGGTTAGCAGACTCCTTAAGTCGCAGGCACTGGCCCAGATGCTTCATAGCCCTTATCAGACAGTGGCCATCCCCATTCCATCGTAGATTCCTCCTCCGACTCCTCCTTTGAGCTTGGAGCCGGAGTTCGTGGGAGCCGGGACCGTCGACACGTCGTAGACGATACCACACCTTTCAGCTCCGTCGTCGGCTCCGATTTCTTTCATGGTTCCTTCCTTGGAAGGATCCGGGTGCCGGGACTCCCTCATCAGCTCCGAGGGGGCGAGTGGCATCGGACCCTTGTCCGACCCCGTTCTCCCTCTCGGAGCCTCGGCACAGGTGAGTTCGGCCCCATCAGCCTCGGAGCCATCCCTCTCGGTGCCGGGAGGGGTCCTTATCTCTTCGGAGCGGGGACCTTCTTCCCTCCCTGATGGGGGTGCTTTTGAGGTCATGAGGAGTGTGCTGGCCCCTCTGCCTGCACCATGGTCAGCTCCTTCAGCTCCTCCCACTGTAGTGCCTGCTATGGTCTCTACCCATCCATCTCGACCCCGTCCGCAGAGATCCAACGCCTCAGGTGCCCCCATTGGGAGCATCCTCTTCCGAGGCCTCCCCTGATCCATCAGGGGGAGCCCCCTCGGAAGACGAAATGCAAGAGGAAGCATGCGGACTCCCCTGAGTCCGTCACATCTGATACCGACTTGGATAAGTCGGAAGGGTCCCCACGGTCCCCCTCTGAGGATGTCTCCTTTTCTGACATCCTTGAGATCCTCAAGCAGAAGGGGATCTGGTCTACCCTCAATCCTTCCGAGGACGAGTCTGTTTACCTAGAGGCTTTTGGTTCTCGCCCCTCCACCTCCTGGGTGTCTCCGCCCTTTGACCCCCTCATGGAAGTGGTGGCGCGGAAGGCATGGACGGCCCCTGACACGATGGAACCTACCCCATGGAGGCCTTCAAAATTTATCATAGCCCCTTCTGATAAGCAGTTTTTAACCAAGGGTGTCCCTGTTGATGCCATGGTGGTGGCAGCAGCCACTAAGAAGGAACTGGCTGATCCTTCAGTACCGATCCATCCTCCTAATAAGGAATCTAGGACTATATGGATAGGTACGGCAAGCGGATGTTTTCTTCAGCGACCTTTACCATGCAGTCGCTGAATTAGTTGTGTCATTTCACCTGCCTTCAAAGAGACATGCTCAAAGAAATGAGTGATACTCTACAGGATCCAGCAGCTGCGGGGTCTCAAGACAAAATCAGCTCCCAGCTGGCAACCCTGAAATCGATTAACTCCTACATGCGGCTTATTTCCTGTGCGGCTGATGGGGTGAGTAGGGCTGCAGGCACAGGCTTGGCCTTAAGGCGTCACGCCTGGATGCGGCTTTGTAACTTTGCTGACCCCTTCAAGGCGTCCTTCACTAACTCCCCTTTTGATGGTTCGGCGTTGTTTGGACCTCAGGTGAAGGATACTTTGACCAGATGCGAACAGGATGGCAAGACTCTCTCTGCCGTGGGAGTCTGTTTTTCCACCCCATCTAGACCATACCTTAAAGGTCAGAAGGGTGGAAAAATATGGTTTCGCAAACCACAGGGAGTCGCGTCTGACGCACGAGGTGAGTTCCCCTCTAGAGGCGGGGGGGGCAATAACAGACGCCACCCAAGGGGCAGAGGGGGTCCGCAGAATCAGGGTAGCAGAGAAGCTGTCTCTGTGCAGCCCTTCCAGCATCCCTGAGAAGCTGTCCGACTGTCCGCCTTCGGAGGCAGTCGGGGGAAGATTATCACTGTACCCAGAAGTCTGGCTTCCCCTCACCCAAGACAGATGGGTACGGCCGATCATATCAGAGGGTTACGAAATTCCCTTTGCCCACACCCCAACACAGCCAAAAAGGCCCCTTCCAGATGTTCCACCCAGTCTAAGGGAACAAGCAATATTAGAAATCTCAAAACTGCTAATAAAAAGAGCCATCCAACCAGTCCCAGCAGACCAGCAACACTTCAAGTTCTTTTTGGTACCAAAAAAGACAGGGGACTGGAGACCAATTTTGGATCTCAGCAGGCTGAACAGGTCTGTCCAAAGAACGAAGTTCCGGATGGTCACGCTACAGTCCATTCTACCCTTTTTGGGCCAGGGCAATTGGATGTGCTCTATAGACCTTCAGGATGCGTACTACCACATCAGGATGCAAAGGCGCTCCAGGAGGTTTCTCCACTTCCGGCTGGGGGCCAGTCACTACCAGTTCAGGGCCCTGCCCTTTGGTCTCACTACAGCCCCCCTCCCCCCCCGAGTGTTCACCAAATGCATGGCAGTGGTTACGGCTCATTTGAGATGTCAAGGATTCCAGGTGTTTCCATATCTGGATGACTGGCTCCTTACCGCCACCACCAGGCGTCAACTTCTTCAGTCCAGAGATTGCACCTTTCAAATTTGCAAAGAACTAGGTATCTCCATAAATGTCGAAAAGTCTGCCTCGTCAGTCTATTACTTTCATAGGCGCCATATTAGACACAATCGAACTGTCCGCAAAACTAACCGCACAGAGTTTCAGATATTCGCGGACACGTCCACATCTTTCTTCAGAGCAACAGAGTGCAAGCCAGGTTTGTACTGAAGACTTTAGGTCTCATGGCAGCAGCCATTACGTTACTTCCCCTAGCTCACTTTCACATGCGGATCCTTCAGTGGATGCTCTTTTCCCAGTGGTCTTTTCAACAGCTTACAATGTCACAACATTTTAATCACCCAATCATGCAAGAAACACCATTCTTGGTGGATGGTCTTCCTTCAAGTGAGTCAGGGCATACCCTTTGTCTCCCCCCCCCCCCGGTTGCTACGGTGACAACGGATGCCTCCCTGATCAGGTGGGGGGGCATTTTCAGGGCAGGACAGTCCAGGGCACATGGCAACCTTTCGAGTGCCACCTGCCCATAAATGTCCTGGAGATGAGAGCAGTACTTTTAGTGTTGCAAGCCCTTCAAGACTCTTTTCCCATCGGGACTATTGCAGTTTAGACGGACAATATGTCCGTAGTGTGGTACATCAACAAGCAGGGCAGAACCAAGTCCTATCCCTTATGTCGAGAAGCACTCAGACTTTAGCAGTGGGCGATCTCTTCTCAGCGGTTTATGATAGCAACGCATATCCCCGGGAAATCCAATGTCATAGCGGACAGGCTGAGCAGAGCCATTCTCATGCCGCACGAGTGGTCTCTCAAGCAAAGTAGTGGAAAAAACTTTCCAAAGATGGGGTCAGCCTTGCTGCGATCTTTTCACAACACCTCAAAACAGCAAGTGCCATGACTTCTTCACACTCTTCCCGGCCACCCCCCAGAGATGCTCTAGTCCACGATTGGCCCAGGGGTCTTCTGTACACTTTTCCCCCCTTTCCATTAATCACACAGTTGATTCAGAAAGCTACCGCATTGAGATCCACAATGATCCTCATTGCCCCTTACTGGCTTCAACAAATCTGGTTTCCATTCCTGCATCGTTACCTCTTGTAGCAGCCCTGGCATCTGGACCCAGTGCCAGATCTCTTGACCCATCAGTCAGGCGAGCTGCACCAGTCCCTCCCCTCTCTCAACCTCACAGCTTGGTTGCTCCACTTCCAGCCTTAGCCAGGCTTCCCTTTATTTCCCATTCGGTGAGTGACATCATTCTAGCTTCCCACAAATCTTGATTTATGCTAGCAAATGAAAACGTCTTTCCTTCTGGGCAGAGACTAGAAACATGGACCCTTTCACGGCACCTATCCAATCAGTCCTAGATTTCTTGGCCGAACTTTTTCAATCAGGTGGTTCTTCGTCCACTATCAAAGTTCAGTTAGCGGCCATTTCAAATTTTCATTTTGGCTTGTTGGACTCCACTGTTATGTCCCATAAACTTTGTAAAGCCTTCCTTAAAGGTATCTTTTTACTTAAGCCCCCAATCAGAGATCCCCCACCACAGTGGGATTTGAATCTGGTTTTAACCTCCTTGATTCTCCCTCCCTTTGAACCTGCCGCTTCCTGTTCCTTGAAGTTACTCTCATGGAAAACTCTATTTCTAGTGGCCATAACTTCCGTGAGGAGAGTCTCAGAACTTCACGCCCTTTGCGTTCGTCCTCCTTATCTGGTTTTCCATAAAGATAGAGTGTCCCTCAGAACTAACCCGTCCTTTTTACCCAAGATATCTTCTGAGGTAAATCTAAACCAGACTATCGATCTCCCAGTTTTCTTCCCTAATTACTCCAACAGAGCGGAACAAAAGTTGCATTTTTTGGATGTTCACCGTCAACTCTGTTACTACCTGGATAGAACCAAGCAAGTTAGGAAATCTGAGCAGCTCTTCCTGTCTTATGCGGAAGAGAAAAAAGGCCTTCCAGTTTCCAAAGTAACCCTTTCTAGATGGTTGGCCTCTGTGATTATTTTCATCTATGAACTGAGGCGTCAAGAACTTCCTTCAAGGCTTAGAGCCCACTCAACTAGAGCCTTAGCTACGACAATAGCCTTTCAGGCTAGGTTGCCTATAGATTCCATTTGTGCGGCAGCCATATGGGCCTCTCCTCATACCTTTATTTCTCATTACAAACTGGACATGGCCTCCAGAAGCCGAGCTAACTGTGGTTCCACCGTCCTCAAGAGTCTGTTCCGATGAGCCACCCAGAGTTGAGGTGCTAGGGATGTGGTCCCATCCAACAAGAATGAAGGCGAGATTGACAACTTAACATTGAGAAGTTATGTACCTACCATAACGTTCCATGTTAGTTGTCGTCTTCTCGCCTTCTTTCTTGCGTCCCACCCTCCAATCGCCTAGCCTGGACAGACCGAAAGGATCCTTCTGGGCCGCCTTTTCATCCCAGTATGGACTCCCATGGTTGCCTTTTCTTGGTATGTTCTCTATATTGGTATTCCTCTTTCTCCTTTGTTCTGAGAACAGAACTGCTATGGTGTTAGCTATCAAACGAGATCTGGGTAGTTAGCGCCTAGCATTGTGGGATACAGGGTAGCCTAGAGCCGGTAAAAATAGCTCTCAAGCTTTAGTATAGGCCGAGTAGGAGCCGAGGATCGGTTCCGGACCCATCCAGCAAGAAAGAAGGCGAGAAGAAGACAACTAACATAGAACGTTATGGTAGGTACATAAATTCTCATTTTTGACCTATCCACGTTGAACCTGGCTGTTGCCAAGGAGAAGTTCCGTATGGTCACCTTACAATCCATCCAGCCATTCTTGCAGGAGGAAGACTGGATGTGCTCTGTAGACCTTAAAGATGCGTACTTCCACATTATGATGGACAGGCGATCCAGGAGGTTTCTCTGCTTTCGGCATGGAGCCAATCACTACCAATTCACGGTCTTACCCTTTGGTCTCACCACAGCCCCTAGGGTATTTACCAAGGTCATGGCAGTTGTAGTGGCCCACCTGAGACATCGGGGCATTCAGGTCTTCCCATACCTGGATGATTAGCTCTTGACCGCCCCCTCCAGGCATTGACTTGTTTATGCCTGGAGTTCTTTCCTTCAGCTGTCAGATTTACTAGGTATCACGATAAACATTCTAAAGTCCTCTCTTCAGCCTGTTCAGTTTCTGGATTTCATAGAGGCAAGAAAAGATTCTCTCCAGGCCCAAGGTATTTTTGACTCCAGACAGACTTTGCAACCTGACACTCCATGTATTGGCACTTCCTCAGACATCTTCACCCCCAGCAGAACTAGTTCTGAGGACCTTAGTGTCCATGCAGCAGCTATAAATCTGGTTCCTTGTGCACGTCTACACATGAGTGTTACAGTGAACGTTACAAGTTCATTGGTCTCTCTTGTACCAGCCCTTAAGTTACCCGATTCCTCTAAGCAAGGTGTGCAAGACTTGCCTCATCTGGTGGCTTCAATCCCAGGATTTTCGGGAAGGATGCCCCTTTATTGCGACCCTGCCCCAAGCCACAGTGACCACGGATGCCTCCTGTCTAGGGTGCGGGGGGGCTCTGCTCGGGCAGGACTGTCCAAAGTCATGTGGTCCCTGAACAAGACCGTTCTGCATATCAGTGTTCTAGAGTTGAGGGCGGTCCTTCTGGCGTTGCAGGCCCTTCATGCTTCTCTCCTTCTAGGAACGATTGCAATTCTGTCAGACAACATGTCACTGGTCTGGTATATCAACAAACAGGGGGAACGAGGTCCTACCCGCTTTGTCGAGAGGCCATGAGAGTGTGGGAATGGGTGATCTCCACCAACTGTTTTCTGATGGCAATGCACATTCTGGGTCGGTCCAACATTTTGGCGGACAAACTGAGCAGGACTATCCTTTTACCCTACGAGTGGTGTCTGAACCCTTGTGTAGCGGAACAGATCTTCCTCAAGTTGGGTCAGCCTTGCTGCGATCTCTTCACATCGCCGTCCAACGTGAAGTGCAGTGAGTTTTTCACTCTGATTCCCCCTCGGGGGGGGGGGGGCAGAGACTCTCTCTTGTCCATGCTTGGCCACCTGATCTTCATTATGCATATCTCCCCCGCTGCCTCTAATGACAAAATTCTTGCAGAAAGCATGTCGATTGGGGAGTAGGATTATCCTTACAGCCCCATTCTGGCCTTGTCAAGTTTGGTTCCCTTGCCTATGGTCTCGTCTAGTACCTCCGACCTGGAGATTAGATCCCATTCCATATCTTATTTGTCATCCCTCCAGAATTCCTCCTTTGAATCTGAACAGCCTCAAGCTTACTGCTTGGTTGCTCCAGTTCCACTAATTGCCAAGACTCCCAGACTCTCTCCTCCTGTTAAGTCTATTCTGTTGGCGGTGCACAAGTCCTCCACCTGAATGGTTTACTGTAGTAAATGGAAGCGTTTTTCCATCTGGGCTTCTGAGAGAGATTTAGATCAGTTTACCGCCCCAATTCCAGCGGCATTAGAATTTCTGTCTCGGATTTTCCAGCAGGGGGCCAGCTCTTCCACTGTTAAGGTCCAGCTGGTGGCTATATCCCATTTTCACGTAGTAGAAAATTCAGTTTCACTAGCTGCTTCTAGGATTTGTAAATCTTTCATCAAAGGCACCTTTTTGCTGAGACCTTCGATTAAGCATCCTTCCCCTCCGTGGGATTTGACCTTGGTTCTTCAGGCCTTAGTAGCCCCTCCGTTCGAACCCGCAGCATCAGTTGATTTAAAATTGTTGTCGTGGAAGACAGCCTTCCTGGTGGCTGTCACCTCGGCTATAGAGTGTGTCTGAACTTCAAGCCTTGTGTATGAAACCCCCATACTTAATTTTTCATAAGGATAGGGTTTCTCTAAGGACAAATCCGTCTTTCCTCTATAAAGTTATTTGAGTCAAATATCAATCAGTCTGTTAGTCTCCCAGTATTTTTCCCTAATTTTCAAAACTAAGGGGAATACAAACTTCATTTGCTGTTTGTCCACAGACAGTTACGCTTTTATTTACATAGGACTAAACCCTTTCGTAAGTCTGATCAGTTATTTGTTTCCTTTGCCAAGCCCTTTTTGTGGAAACCAGTTTCGAAGGTGACTCTTGTTAGATGGATTTCACTTTGTATCCTGCAAGTGTACAAGGATCATGCATTACCAGAACGAGACAGGGTTCATGCTTATTCTACTCAGGGGGAGGAGCTTGGAGCTCAGATCTTAGCTTGGAAAGCTGCCGGCATGGATCCATATTGGATCCGAAACCCACAGGTTAATGACAAATGAAGTCTAACTACTCAGATGGAATGTTGTGGTGAGTACAGAACTTCTTTTTTCCTACCAAAATACTTCACACCTCTGGCCTCCCAAACCCAGCTTTCTACCAGGAAGTTCCTACAAGCTGTAGGGTACATGGCCTCATGCATCCTCCTGGTATGTCTGGCCAGACTACACATGAGGAAAATTCAGTGGTACCTTAAGAACCTATGGTGTCAACACTCACAACCTCTGGACACCTCCCTCTCTGTGATCCCTTGCATAACATCAGAGTTCCTCTGGTGGGCCTAGGCCTGTGTTCTGAGCAAGGGACTTCCATTCACCCTCCGTCCATCAGACCAGACCATAACTACAGATGCTTCGGGCATAGCCTGGGACGCCCACCTAGAAGGCAGATGCGCCCAAGGTCTCTGGGATGCACTAATACTACCTTTGCACATCAAACAAAAGGAAATGATAGCAGTGCAAAACACTCTGCATCCTTCAAACCCTACCTCAAACCAGGGGTTCTTATAAAAACAGACAACACCACAGTCATCATGTGGGACGGACTGAATCTTACCCCCTTTGCAGACTAGCCATGAACTTGTGGCTAGCAGCCTCATCCATGGGACTACATCTTATAGCTCAATACCTACCGTATATCAAGAACACCCTGGCAGACCACCTAATCAGAAACCTGCTGGACCTACATGAATGGCAAATCCGCAGAGACATTTTTATGCAAATTACTCACACATGGGGGACCCCCCCAGGTGGACCTCTTTGCCTCTCATTTAAATCACCTAGTAAAGAAATTCTGCACCAGGGAGTACCATCACCTTGCCTGAAAGGTCAATGCCCTGACCTTCCCTTGGAATACCCTCTTTGTGTATGCATTCCCACCTCTTCCTCTCACTCCAAAACTACTTATCAAAATAAGGGAGGAAAAGCCAAGAGCAATACTCATTGGCCCAGAATGGCCCAGTGAGTGTTTGTACCCACTGCTGCGCAGCCTATCTCACCATCCCCTCTGGCAACTACCTCTGATATCTCATCTGCTATCCCGGGTGTGGGGGGGGGGTCAGTGCTGCACCCAGACCTTCAGACACTCAAGCTCTCAGCATGGCTTATTCTGCCAAAACCAACAAGGAATCTATGCTAAGCAAACAAGTCCTTGATATCATCACAGAAGCCAGAAGGCCCAGCACCAGAAAGTCTTATGCTGGAAAATGGAAAAGATACTGCTCCTGGAGCCAGTCAAAGTGAGCAGACATACATTTGCCCTTCATTCCTTTTAGTCTACATTATCTTGCCTAGCTTCATAATAAGTATCTCTCCTTCTCCTCCATAAAGATCCCTGCCTCTGCCATCTCTGCACACTTTGATACAGAACAGCGATTGTTCTCCCACTCTCTTATCAAACAATTCCTTAGAGGAGCCTCCAATATCAGGCCTCCCATAAGACAGCCCACCCCAGCCTGGGACCTGAACTATGTTTTAGAAAAGCTTACTCTGCCTCCCATCGAGCCTGCAGCATCCTCAGATCTAAAGTACCTCTCTTGGAAGACTGCCTTTCTCCTGGCTATTACTTCAGCCAGGAGAGTGTCAGAGCTTCAAGCCTTAATGGCCATTGAGCCATTTTTCATCTTCCATGCAGACAGGGTCTCCCTGAGAACCAATCCCTCCTTCATGCCAAAGGTGGTTTCGGATATTACCTTCAACCAGGCCCTCCACCTGCCCACCTTCTTCCCTAACCCTCAGAACAAGGGGGAAAGGATACTGCTTTCTTTGGATGTGCACAGGCAACTCAGGTTGTTTCTGCATCATACAAAGACATTCAGGAAAACTGACCAGCTCTTGGTCAGCTTTAAAACGGGGGAAACCAATATCCAAATAGACCATTTCCAAATGGATAGCACACTGCATCCAATTGTGCTACTCCTTGCATGGAAAACCACTCCCTAAGACCATCAGAACCCATTCCATTAAGGCAACCTCTACTTCCACTGCATTCCTTAGAGGGGTACCTAACAAGAACATTGTGGAAGCTTGCCACATGGACTTCAGTCCACACCTTCACCAAACATTTGCTTCTGAACCTATTCTCAAAATCTAGGGCTGGGTTTGCCTCTGCAATTCTGCAGGGCATGCTTACCCAATCTAAAGTTTCTATTAACCTTCCACCCTTGTCCTCAGCTTTGAGAATCTTCCCAGTGGTTAGTACTGCAGCAGTGAAACATGAAGAACATAGTATGGTTGTGTACACTTACCATAAATGTAGATGTTCGGGTGTGTTCACTGCTGCAGTCATGCTTTCCCTCCCTCCTCCTTCCTGATATCTGCTTTCGTTAGAGAGATACATATTTCTATGGGGTCTCTGACCCCCAGGACTACTAATTATTAAAGTTGGACTTCTTTGATTGGTTAAGGCAAGAAAAACTGAGTTAACGGTGTCGCCTGCTCTCCTTTATAGCTCAGACGACCTGACGTCACCCAACAAGCGATGGCAGCCGATGCACAAAACCTTGACTGTGGTATTCGGACTGACTGCGGGCTACCACAGCATGGATAACCCGATGGTTAGGACTGCAGCAGTGAACACACTCGAACATCTACATTTATGGTAAGTGTACACAACTGTACTTTTCTCTGTCAGAAAATACTATGGGGTTTTACAGAAGGAATTTCCAGACCCTTCACCAATTTCTCCAGTATCGTCAACTTTGGAGGATGTGTGTCATTGCCTGCAGTTCTCATGATAGAGAGCCAACTGCCCCTAAAAAGGCAGATAGAATGTATAAAGTTCTTCAGTCTTTTACGTTTTTATACACACTTCCAAAACCTGACCCAGCAGCTATTTAATCAATCTTTCTGCTGCTAAACATTTAGTAAATTCCAATTCTGCTCTTTCTGACAAGGATGTGGGAACATTATTAATAAAAATGGGGGGGGATGTGTTTTGATTTTAAGAATGAATTTTCACCTTCTGTTAGTTTATTCTTACTAATTGTGAATGTATGGGGAATGTTTCTGCTGCAGTTGCTTCTTTTGAGTAAGAATTTGCTTTAAATATTTTTTTTCCATTGTACAAGTCACATCTCACTGTTAACAGGGTTTGCATGACTCTGCTGATGGGTCTTCCAGGGCCATGGCCAGTGGTACTCTTGAGGAGATTTGC
Organism: Protopterus annectens; assembly: GCF_019279795.1. Classification (NCBI taxonomy): domain Eukaryota; kingdom Metazoa; phylum Chordata; order Ceratodontiformes; family Protopteridae; genus Protopterus; species Protopterus annectens. The sequence goes on along the minus strand of NC_056741.1, from coordinate 1,964,269,605 downwards.
TTGCTTACGTTCTCAGAATGTTGCACTTGATGTGAAAAATGAGGCTGTAAATTCTCCTTTGGATAGAGAGTTAGTTTTTGTTTGTTCTAATGCATAGGTTATCAAAAAAGTGTGGTGAAAGGGCTAATTTGATACAGAGAACCTGTAAGATTTTCTGTCCTCTGTTTCTAAAATTTCTAAGGGATTCTCTATCCTGTCATCCAGTTTTGTTACAAATAAATGCAGTCTTTAAAATGTTTGTATAACTGAGACATTTAAGAAAAATGGCAGGGGATTCCAAAGAGAATTCATGGGCCTGAAAAATTAAAAACAGTCCAACAAGTCAGAATGACTATTTAAGGGACCTTGTGTTTCTCTCCAGCTTGCACCCCACATTAGCAATCCCTTTTACCCTCCAGAAAGTCTGAATTTCCACTTTTGTCTTTGACAACAGATAGTCGTAGACAAATGGGCTCTGAAGACCATTTGTCAAAGTTGAGATGGCAGTGAGTGGAAGTCACTCCTCTCCATGGAATAATTCCTCATCCACTAGTCCAGACTCCTTTATTTCCCCCTGTCCTTCAACACATGCTATCCCAGGGAGTGATCAAACCAGGTCTTCCTTCCCAGGTTCGGAAATGCTTTTATTCAAGGGTGTTTTTAGTAACAATGAAAGATACTTGAAGACCAGTTCTGGTTCTTTTTTTTCTAAACCTGTTTGTGATGGTGCCCAAGTTCAAAATGCAATCACTTTACAAATTGTTACCTCTGTTTTCTCATTTAAGTTTCCCGGTAATACTGTATTTAAAATATGCTGCTTATATCCCTATCCATCCAGATGTGTCTGGATCACATTGTCAGTTTTCTGCCTTACCCTTTGGCCTGTCTACTGCACCAAGAATTTTCAAAAATTGTATTGATCCAGTTGTTATAGCTCATGGTAGACTACAAGGAATCCACATTTTTTACAGGAAATAACACCAGTAGTTGCACCAAGTCTGGAATAAAAATCTTTTTTTCTTTAATAGCTGGGAGCTTTTGTTCACTTTCCTTCATGAACTTCATCAGGACTAGTCTGTACTTAAGATGCACAAAAAAGACACAAGAAAGTAATCACATGACTAAAAGCCTTTTTCAAAGTTTCAGGAAATCTCTTACACAAGCTGGGACTCTGAGGGACCATTTAGAAGTCTTTTTTGACTCCTTCACAAAGGAACGTGTTTGTGGGCTGTGAGCTAGACACCTCAATTTAAAGAAGTTTTCTTCTACAGTAAAAAAAATAGATCTACATCTGCATGCATTCCAAAGGTTTTCCAGACTTTGATCACTCTAAGGGAATATCTCAAGACTTTGGGTCTCATTCTTAACCTTGGAAGCCGCTGACATTTGGGCAGTCACAAAAACCTGGTTCAAAGTTGAGGAGAGCACCCCAGTCTTAGCTGGATGTTCTTCGTGTTTCACTGTTGCAGTCATTACATTTGGGTAATCCTGTTGGCAAGTTGCCCTCAGTCGGCCTGAATTCAAAGTCCTGGGTCCTGCGCCGGCTGACGTCGCCCCTTCCCTGACGTCAGGTCGTCAGGGGTATAAAAGAAGCAGCAGACGCAATTTTCATGAGTCTTTCTTGTCGCGTGGCGCCCGAAGCAAAAGCAGTTCGCAAGTGCCGGTCGGCCGACACCTGAGATTTTCGTGTTCGAATTTCAGATCCGAAGTCTTCATTAAAGCTAAGTACCCTGTTGTGGAAACTTTTTTCTTGCTCCAGACAGATGTCAGAAAAAGTTAATAATTGTATTTCTTGTGGAAAGCAAATACCTCATAAGGACTTTCATTCTTACTGTATTACTTGCCTAGGCCCTGACCATAATGTTTCAGGTTGTCGGTTTTGTGCTAGATTTAACCAACGCACTATTAAGCGTCTGTATGATTTTACATTAAACTATTTTGGACGCAGGTTTAATTATCCAGAAATGTCGTCGGATAGCCATTCGACTACCGGAGTTTACAAAATAACGCAAGGAAAAGGAAAAAGACAACCGAGGCCCAAAACCGAAGAAGCTTTTCCAAAGCCACTCACCGGTTCTCAGTGAGGCGCTTTCGCAGCCCCTGATGCCCGCTACTTTAGAGTCGCAGGCCGCTACCGACTGCCACCTGGAGTCGGCTGTGCCGCTGGAAACTCAAGGTATTGGAGCCTAGGACACTTCCTTCAGATGGGTCCGGAGCCACTGAGCAGGCACCGGCTTCTGAGGGTGTATTCAGACCTAAACATCTATACATTAAACTGACTTCAGCTTCAAAGGCAAAGACTAAAGCACCTTCAAAGACAAAGAAACAAATTCAAGAGCCACGTGGACAGGCCTCCATGCCCAAAAAACAGATGCTCAAAATGGCCGAAGACTTGATTACCTAGATCAGGGGTTCCCATCCCCCACCTGATAAGAGGCCTAGGCAAGAGACAGACTATGCATCTTCAGATCAGGTTTCTGTTTCTTCTGATTCCTATTCTGACCAGGAATATTCTATACCCCCCTATGAGGATTCTGATGCTGAAGAATCTATTCCTTCAGCTTCTCCTCCAGAGGACTATTCTTTGGGGAAACCTTGCATACCATGAGGGAGCACTTCCACTGGGAGAGCCAAGATTTTTCAGAATCTAAAAAGAGACTTAGTGACTTCCTTTTACTACCTCAACACAGGCCTCTACCCATTCCACCTGTGTTAGACATTGTAGATGATGTGTTTTCAGAGTCTAGTCTGACACCTGACTCCTTACCTCCTGCTCCTGTTAAGCCTGACAGATATTACAGACCCAGAAACTGTTTCACAGGATCCTAAAGGGGTTAAGGCGTCTGCTGCAAAAAACCCTATCCCCTCTGACAGAGATTCAAGGGCACTGGATAGATGGGGAAAAAAGGTTTACACATCTGCTACCTTGGCTATAAGGGCCTTAAACTGTCCGTTTCATATGCTTAAATATCAGCAACATGTCATGGCATTGCTTAAACAGAAAATGTTATTAAATTCTGAATGTGCAGAAAACAAGGAAATGCAGGATTTATTGCATGCAGCTGAACAAGTTGGGAAACATACTTTACAACGTGGGTTTGTTTCTCTGGAGGCCTCCTGCAGGGCCGCAGTTATAGGTTCTGTAATTAGGAGGCATGCTTGGCTAAAGGAACAAAATCTGCCTGATCATGTCAAAGTTAAATTATTAGATGCACCTTTACAGCATGATACTTTCTTTGGTGTTAAGGCAGAAGAGGTGTTAAAGAAAATGGAGGACAAAGCTAAATCTATGCAAACTGTCAAAGATTTTTTTGCAAGTACAGCCACCTAGGTTTAGCAGACACTGGCCTACAAGGAATCGGTCCCTTCCTGTGTCGGACAGACCTCAAAGGGGCAGATCCAGACACCGTAGAGGCAGATCCCAGGCGCAAGGTTCATACAGGTCAAAGTAATGGGGTGCTGCTACCTCCAAAAGTGGAGAAGACAAATCACAACCTTACAGGAAACGGTCCCAATGACTTCCCCCCTGCCTGCACCAAGCACTTATTTCTTGGCAGCACCCTTAGGGGGAAAATTAGCACTTTTTTCTCAAAATTGGCACGTTATAACCCAGGACAAATGAGTACTAAATATTGTGTCACAAGGCTACAAATTCCATTTCCATACCCTGCCAAAGGCAAACGGCTGGCCAGATCTGCCAAAAAATCAATGGGCAGTGGCACAAAAACAAGTCTCATCTCTCATGGACATGGTGGCCATTCAACAAGTGCCAGAGCAAGAGCAGGGACAAGGATTTTACTCAACTGTTCTTGGTACCCAGAAAGGACAAGGCCTGGAGGCCAATACTGGACCTGTCTATTTTGAACACATTCCTGGATGTACCAAAATTCAAAATGTTGACTTTGCAGCAGCTTCTGCCCATGCTGGGCAAGAACACTTGGCTTGTGTCTTTAGACCTAAAAGAGGCATACCTGCATGTCCCAATCAGACAAATATGCAGAAGATACCTCAGATTCAACGCTGGCTCAATGCATTACCAATTCTCTGCACTGCCCTTTGGCTTATCTACTGCACCCAGGGTCTTTGCAAAGTGCCTGGCACCAGTAATAGCATTTTGCAGACAGTGAAATACAAATATATCTTTACTTGGATGACTGTCCAATTCAAGCAGAGAAACAAGGGCATTCTGCTACAGCATCTGGCGTTGGTGAAAAGATTTCTAACATACCTAGGGTACACAGTCAACAAAAGAAATCAAAACTAGTACCCTCTCAAGAGATAATATTCCTGGGTTCAAGCTTAAATACAACTGCCCAGATGGCTTATCTCACGCCAGACAAACAAAGGCAACTAACAACCTATTTCAAAATGTTAGCAACAAAGGCCCAGTTATCTGCAAGAAAAAATCTGCATGCTTTGGGCTTCATGACATCCTGCATCCTACTAATACCATATGCAAGACTGCATATGAGGAAACTTCAATGGTACCTAAAAAGTGTTTGGACTTTACATTGCCACAGCCTGGAAACTGATTACTCTCATTCCCTGCCTGCAACAGGAGTTTTGATGGTGGGCAAAGGCTTGTCACCAAAACAAGGGACAGCCATTCACATTACCCCCAGCCAGGCAGACACTAACAACGGATGCATCAGATTATGCCTGGGGGGCCCACATGGCAGGAAGATGCATTCAGGGCACATGGACTTCAAACCAAATGCATCTACACATCAAAAAGAGATGCTAGCTGTTCAAAATTCCCTGACAGCCTTCAAGGACCTACTTCATCCGGGACAACTACTGATAAAGACAGACAACACCACGGTCATGTGGTATATAAACAAGCAGGGAGGCACACATTCTTATCCCCTTTGCAGACTAGCCATGACTTTGTGGGACACAGCATTGACTTACCAAGTACATCTGCAGGCACAAATCCTGCCAGGAAAGAAAAATACTCTGGCAGATGAACTAAGCAGAAACCTCATGGATCCCCATGAGAGGCAGCATGATAACAAGCAAATGGGGATGCCCGGACATAGATCTATTTGCCTCCCCTCGCAGCTACCAACTAAAAAGATTCTGCACAAGGATTTATCACAGACAAGCATGGAAAGTGGACGACCTATCAGTATATGCCTTTCCCCCTCTGCCTCTCCTCCCCAAGGTACTCCTAAAGGTCAGACAGGAGAAGCCAAAGATGATACTGATTGCCCCAGACTGGCCCCGCCAGTACTGGTACCCAATACTAAGGAGCTTGTCTCAATGCCCAGCTTGGACCTTACCTCAAGTACCTCTTCTACTGTCCCAGCAAAACAATCAGATCCTGCACAGCCAACTCAGGACTTTAAACCTGGCAGCATGGCGGATAACGTAGTCATACAAAACACACCTCTCAGTAAAGCTGTGATGGATGTCATCTTGGAAGCCAGAAGGCCTAGTACAATCCTATGCTGGAAAATGGAAGAGAATTCTGTGCTTGGAACCAGGCACAAGGAACAGATACAGCTGTGCCAAATATTCCTCAGATTTCGCAATACTTAACTGAGAAGCTGGACAAAGGCCTATCTTTCTCACCTATTAAAATGCATGCCTCTCCATTTTGGCACATTACAATGCAGAGCCTCCAATCTTTTCTCATCCCTTATTAAACAGTACCTCAGAGGAGCCAAAATTGTAAGGCCTTCAAGATCGTCGCCAATGCCTGCATGGGACCTCAACTATGTCTTGGAAAAACTCACTCTGTCTCCTTTTGAGCCAGCTGCTACTGCTGATATAAAGTTTTTATCTTGGAAAAGAGCTCTGCTCCCAGCAATAACTTCTACAAGACTAGTTTCAGAGCTGCAGGCACTCATGGCTGTGGAACCTTTTATCATTTTTTTATCCAGACAGGGTCTCCCTGAGGACAAACCCAACATTTATGCCTAAAGTGGTGTCCAGTGTGGCTCTTAACCAAACCATTCATCTGCCAACTTTTTATCCAAATCGACAGAACAAGGGGGCAAGAATTCTGCATTCTTTGGATGCACACAGATAGCTTAGATTCTACTTGGATAGAACCAAGGTTTTCAGGAAGGCAGAGCAATTGCTAGTGGCATATGCTGCAGGATCACAAGGAAAGGCTATCTCAAAGCAAACTATTTCAAAGTGGATAGGCCATTGCATTCGTTTCTGCTGCTTACACCATGGCAAGCCAGTGCCTAAGGGCATTAGGCCACATTCCACCAGAGCTGCAGCCACTTCAGCAGCCTTCCTCAGGGGAATACCAACCAAGGACAGTTTAGAGGCAGCTACTTGGATTTCAGTGCACACCTTTACAAAGCACTATCATCAGGAAGATGTATTCAGGGCACATGGTCTGCAAGTCAAATGCATCTACATATCAATTAAAAAGAGATGCTAGCTGTTCAGAATGCCCTGAAGGCCTTCAAGGATCTATTTCATCCAGGACAACTACTAATAAAGATGGACAGTACTACAGTCATGTGGTACATAAACAAGCAGGGAGGCACACATTCCTACCCCCTCTGCAGGCTAGCCATGAACTTGTGGGACACAGCATTGACTTACCAAGTACATCTGCAAGCACAATTCCTGCCAGGAAGGACAAATACTCTGGCAGACGAACTAAGCAGAAACCTAATGGATCCCCACGAGTGGAAATTGGATCCACAAGTCTTCAACATGATAACAAGGACCTGAGGATGCCCGGACATAGACCTATTTGCCTCCTCTCACAACTACCAACTACAGAAATTCTGCACAAGTTCTTATCACAAGCAAGCATGGAAAGAGGATGCTCTGTCTTTCAGCTGGAAAAATCTAACAGTATATGCCTTTCCTCCTCTGCCACTCCTCCCCAAGGTACTCTTCAAGGTCAGACAAGAGAAACCAAAAATGGCACTGACTGCTCCAGACTGGCCCTGCCAGCACTGGTACCCAATCCTGAGGAGCTTGTCTCAATGCCCAGCTTGGACATTACCTTAAATTCCTCACTTATTGACCCAACAAGAGAGTCCGATACTGCACAGCCAACTCAAGACCTTAAACCTCACAGCATGGCAAATAATGTAGCTTCTCAAGACACACCTCTCTCTAAAGCAGTGATGGATGTTATTTTGGAGGCCAGGAGGCCTAGCACCAGAAAATCTTATGCAGACAAATGAAAGGGATTCTGTGCTTGGAACCAGGCACAAGGTATTGACACGATTGTTCCAAATATTCCACAGATTTTGCAATACTTAACTGAGATGCTGGATAAAGGCCTTTCTTTTTCATCAATTAAAATTCATGCCTCTGCCATTTCAGCTCATTACAATACAGAACCACCTATTTTTTCTCATCCGTTACTAAGGCAGTACTTCAGAGGGGCCAAAAACATAAGACCTCCAAGGAGAGCACCAATACCTGCATGGGACCTCAACCATGTCTTGGAAAAACTCACACTGCCTCCATTTGAACCAGCCTCTGCAGCTGATATAAAATTCTTATCCTGGAAAACAGGTCTGCTCCTAGCAGTACCTCCGCTAGAAGAGTCTCAGAGTTACAGGCACTCATGGCTGTGGTACTTTTATCATTTTCCATCCTGACGGGGTTTTGCTGAGGACAAACCCTACACTTAAGCCTAAGGTAGTGTCCAGTGTGGCCCTTAACTAAACAATTCATTTGCCTACTTTTAATCCAAACCCACAGAATAAGGGTGAGAGAATTCTGCATTCTTTGGACATTCACAGACAGCTACACTTCTACTTGGACAGAACCAAAGCTTTCAGAAAGACTGAACAGCTTCTAGTGACATATGCTGCAGCATCACAAGGAAAGCCTATCTCAAAACAGACCATTTCAAAGTGGATAGGCCATTGCATTCGTTTCTGCTATTCACAGCATGGCAAATCAGTGCCTAAGGGCATTAGGCCACATTCAACCAGAGCAGCAGCCACTTCAGCAGCCTTCCTCAGAGGAGTACCAACCAAAGACATCTTAGAGGCTGCAACGTGGAGTTCAGTGAATACTTTTACAAAGCACTATCACTTACCTCTCTACTCTAAATCCAGGGCAGGCTTTGCCACTGCAGTTCTGTAGGGCCTGATAGCCTCTCCTAATCCTATTTAGCACCAGCCTCCCAACCCTAGCTTTGGGATTCAACCCAATTGTAATGACTGCAACAGTGAAACACGAACATAGTACAGTTGTGTACCTACCATAAATGTAGATGTTCGAGTATATTCACTGTTGCAGTCAAGGTTACCCTCCCACCATCCCCCTTTTTTCTTTGCTGTTACCTGTCTGTACTTCTCTACTCTATACAACCTATGTGGTGTATTTGCTTGTAGATTAAGGAAAAGTTGTTTTTTGTGCATGCATGCTTAGTGGCATAATTTAGCCTACCTTTTTAGGGGCACCTGACATCTGGGGCAAGAAAAACTGAAGAAAAAGGCGTCGGCTGCATCTTTTTTTACCCCTGGCGCACTGACGTCAGGGAGGAGGTGACAGCAACCGACGCCGGACCTAGACTTTGGAACTCGGGCCGACTGCGGGTAGCTTACCAGCAGGATAACCCAACTGTAATGACTGCAACAGTGAATACACTCTAACATCTACATTTATGGTAGGTACACAACTGTACTTCCTATCTTGTCTGGGGTACACCATAAACGAAAATAAATCACAACTGGTACCCTCTCAACAGAGAAGCTTGAATACAACTGCCCCAGATGGCTTTCCTCACCCAGAGAAGCATTTTCATTTGGTAACTTCAAACAAGTGGCCACAAAAACCCTGCTATCTGCAAAACAAATACTTCAAGCCTTTGGGTTCATGGCCTCCTACATTCATCTAATTCCATATGCAAGACTGCATATGAGGAATCTACAGTGGTACTTAAAAAGTCTATTGAGTCAACATTGTCACAGCCTGAAAACAATGATTCCTATCATACCTTGCCTACACCTGGAGTTCCTATGGTGGCAGAGGCCTGCCACCAAAACAAGGGACTGCCATTCACACTACCCCTGCCACCCAAACCCCAACTATGGATGCATCAGACTATGCATGGGGGGCTCACCTGGCAGGGAAGTGCATTCAGGCCAAATGGAGCTCCAATCAAATGCACCTACATAGCAATCAAAAAGTAATGTCAGCTGTACAGAATGCTCTGACAGCCTTCAAGGACTACATTCTTCCAGGACAACTAATGGTAAAGATGGACAACATCACGGTTATGTGGTACATAAACAAGCGGGGGGTACACATTCCTACCCCCTCTGCAGACTAGCCGTGGCATTGTGGAACACTGCCTTGAGCTACCAAGTGCACCTACAAGCTCAATTCCTGCCAGGAAAATTGAATACACTGGCAGACAGACTAAGAAATCTCATGGACCCACACGAGTGAAAACTGGGACCACGGATTTTCAACATGTTGACAAGCGAATGAGGGAGCCCAGACATAGATCTATTTGCCTCCCCCCCAGAACTACCAGTTGGACAAATTTTGCACAAGGACTCCCCACAAAAAAGCCTAGATGGTGGATGCTCTGTCCTTCAGCTGGAAAAACCTAACAGTCTGTGCCTTTCCCCCTCTGCCTCTACTCTGCAAAGTTTTGCTAAAAACAGGACAAACCAAGAATGATTTTGATTGCTCCAGACTGGCCACGCCAACACTGGTACCCGCTCCTGCTCAGCATGTCACAAATATCTCCATGGCACCTGCCTCAGGCACCTTCCTTGCTGCCTCAGCAGGACAGCCAAATTCTGCACCATCAGCTTCCAATATTGAAACTTGCAGCTTGGCTAATCACTTAAGTTCACCCTTAGCATCCCTCAGCAAACCTGTGATGGATGTCATCTTGGAGGCGAGAAGACCTAGTACTAGAAAATCTTATGCTGACAAATGGAAAAGATTCTGTGCCTGGAACCAATCTTTAGGGATGAGCACAGCAGCTCCCAATTTACCTCAGATTTTGCAATACTTAACTGAGATGCTTCAAAAGGGCCTGTCGTTTTCCTCTATTAAAATCCAGGCTTCAGCTATTTCAGCTCACTATAACACAGAACCACCCCTCTTTTTTCATCCCCTGCTCAAGCAGTATTTCAGAGGGGCAAAGAAATTGAGATCACCCAGGAGAGCTCCTACCCCTGCCTTGGGACCTTAACTTGTTTTGGAGAAACTCACTCTACCTCCTTTCGAGCCAGCTGCTACTGCAGACTTAAAATTTCTTTCTTGGAAAACAGCCTTCCTTTTAGCAATCACTTCAGCTAGAAGGATATCTGAATTGCAGGCCCTTATGGAAGTGGAACCTTTCATCATCTTTCATGCGGACAGGGTATCTCTGAGGACCACTCCATCCTTCATGCCCAAGGTGGTTTCCTCTGTGGCTCTTAATCAGTCCATTCATTTGCCAGCCTTCTTTCCAAACCACAGAACAAGGGAACGGCTTCTGCATTCCTTGGATGTGCACAGACAACTTAGATTCTACTTGGACAGAACTAAACTTTGAAAAAAATCTGAACAATTGCTAGTAGCATTTGCTGCTGGGGCAGAGGGGAAGGCTATTTCAAAACAAACAATTTCTAAATGGATAAGCCATTGCATTCATTTCTATAAGCACCATGGAAAACCTATCCCCCAGGGGATCAGATCTCACTCCACCAGGGCTGCATCTACTTCTGCAGCCTTTCTCAGAGGTATTCCTACCCAGGACATTCTAGAAGCTGCTACCTGGAGTTCTGTACATACTTTCACCAAGCATTATCATTTACCATTCTTCTCTAATTTTAGAGCTGGTTTTGCCACTGCTGTCTTGCAGGGCCTTATACCTGGACCTATTGCCGTATAAATTCCTCCTCCCAACCATAGCTTTGGGAATCTTCCCAAATGTTGTGACTGCAACAGTGAAACACGAAGTACATAGTACAGTTGGGTACACTTACCATAAATGTAGATGTTAGAGTGTAGTCACTGTTGCAGTCCTGGTTACCCTCCCTCCATCCCCCTGTTTTTCTCTGACTATGCCTCTACTTTCTTTTACTATGCTTAAAAGCCTTTTTGGTGTATTTGCTTTTGGTTGGAGGTATAGGTTTGTGTTTTTAATTTTATTTGCTCCCCATTTGGGGGCCACCTGTTGTCTGTGAAAAGAAAAACTGATGTAATGGCGTCAGCTGCATGTTTTATACCCCTGACATCATGGAAGAAGGGACAGCATCTAACGCAGGACCCAAGACTTTGTTAATCAGGCCGACTGAGGGCAACCTGCCAGCAGATTACCCAGATGTAGTGACTGCAACAGTGAATACACTCCCACATCTACATTTATGGTAAATGTACACAACTGTACTTTCTTGACCTTTCTCATCTAAACACTTTTCTGAAGGTGCCGTCTTTTCGAATGTTTTTTCAGACTATGTTCCCTCTTTTGCTTCCTATGGTGTCCGCAGATCTCAAGGATTCTTATCTCCATATTCATATTCATCTCGCGAAGTTGTTTTATGTTGCTTTCTGGCATTTTGAGTTCTCTGATGTTCATCGTGTTTCACTGTTGCAGTCATTACTCTTGGGTTATCCTGCTGGCAGGCTACCCTCAGTCGGCCAGAATTCCAAAGTCTAGGTCCGGCGTCGGTTGCTGTCGCCTCTTACCTGACGTCAGTGCGCCAGGGGTACAAAAGATGCAGCCGAAGCCATTTTCTTCAGTCTTTCTTGCTGCGCGGTGCCCGAAGCAAAAGCAGTTTGCAAGTGCCGGTCGGCCGACTCCTGAGATTTTTAAATACGAATTTCAGAACCGAAGTCTTCATTAAAGCTAAGTACCCCATTGGGGAGACTTTTTTTCTTGCTCCAGACCAATGTCAGAAAAAGTTAACAATTGTATTTCATGTGGGAAACAAATACCTCATAAGGATTTTCACTCTTACTGTATTCCTTGCCTAGGCCCCGATCGCAACGTTGCTAGCTGTCGGTTTTGTGCTAGATTTAACCAACGCACTATCAAGCGTTGGTTCGATTTTGCATTTCATTACTTTGGCCAAAGATTTAATTATATAATGCCGTCGGACCAGCCGACAACCGGAGTTTACAAAAAACGCAAGGACAAGGAAAAGTATAGGTATCCGAGGTCCAAAACCGACGACGAAACCTCTGCTAGGCCAGTCGCTGGTTTGCCGGTTGTCAGTGAGGTGCTTTCGCAGCTCCTGGTGCCCGCTACCTCGGAGCCACAGGCTGCTTCTGACTCCAACGTGGAGCCGACTGGGCCTCTGGAAACTCAAGGTATTGGACACTCGGAAAGCATTCCCGCAGATGGGTCCGGAGCCACTGAGCAGGCATCCGGCTTCTGAGGGTGTCTTCAGAACTACACAGCTATATATTAAGCTGTCTTCAGCTTCAAAGACTAAAGCAGCTCTAAGGACAAAGAAACAAGTACAGCATTCTCCTTCTCAGACTTTCATGCCTAAAAAAAGGATGCTCAAAATGGCCGAAGACTTAATTAGTTTGATCAGGGGTTCCCATCCCCCTCCTGATAAGAGGTCTAGGCAAGAGACAGAGTATGATTCTTCTGATCAGGTTTCCATTTCCTCTGATTCCTCTTCTTTACAGGATTACTCCATGCTTCCCTATGAGGATTCTGATGCTGAAGAATCCATTCCTTCAGCCTCTCCCTCTGAGAATTTTTCTTTTGGGGAAACCCTGCATACCATGAGGGAGCATTTCCACTGGGAGAGCCAAGATTATTCTGAATCTAAGAAAAGGCTCAGAGACTTTCTGCTACTTCCTCAGCACAGACCTCTTGCTGTTCCACCTGTTCTGGACATTGTAGATGATGTATTTTCAGAATCCAGCCTGTCCCCTGACTCTTTACCCCCTGCACCTGCTAAGCCAGACAGATACTACAGGGTCCCGGATTCTCATAAGTTCCTATATAAAAACCCCGCAGCTGACCCAGAAACTATATCTCCGGGTCCCAAAGAGGTTAAAGCTTCCACTGCAAAAAATCCTGTCCCCTCTGATAGGGATTTTAGGGCTCTAGACAGATGGGGGGAAAGTCTATACTTCTGCTACACTGGCTGTAAGGCCTTTAAATTGTCAGTTTCATATGCTTAAATATCAGCAATACTTAATGTCACTGCTTAAACAGAAAATGTTGACAAATACTGAATGTTCAGAGAACAAGGAATTGCAGGATTTATTGCATGCAGCTGAACAAGTGGGAAAGCATACTTTGCAATGTGGTTATGATTCACTGGAGGCCTGCTGTTACAGGATCTGTTATTAGGAGGCATGCTTGGTTAAAGGAACAGAATCTGCCTGATCATGTTAAAGCAAAATCATTAGATGCACCATTACAGCATGATTCTTTGTTTGGTACTATAGCAGAAGAGGTGTTGAAAAAAATAGAGGATAAAGCAAAATCCATGCAGACAGTGAAGGATTTCTTACAGGTACAGCCACCCAGGTTTAGCATGAACTGGCACTCTAAAAATTGGTCCTTTCCAGTGTCAGACAGACCACAAAGAGGCAGATGCAGGCATCCCAGAGGCAGATCTCAGCCCCAAGGCTCATACAGGCCTAAACAATGGGGTGCTCTTACCTCCAAAAGTAGAGAAGACAAATCACAACCTTAGAGGAAACAGTCCCAATGACTTTCCTCTACCAGATCCAAGCACTTTTCATTTGGCAGCCCCCTTAGGGGGAAAATTAGCACTTTTTTCATCAAATTGGCAAATGATTACCCAAGACAAATGGGTCCAGAATATAGTGTCCAAGGTTACAGGTTCCATTTTCACACCCTACCAAGGTCAAAAGATATGCTAGACCTGCCACACAATCAATGAGCAGAGGCACAAAAACAAATTACTGCCCTCATGGACATGGGGGCCATTCAGCAAGTACCACAAGAGCAGGGGCAAGGATTTTACTCCAGACCCTTTCTAGTACCTAGATAGGACAAAACCTGGAGACCAGAACTGGACCTGTCTATACTAAATACGATGTTCGTGTTACACTGCTGCAGTCATCACACTTGGGTTATCCTGCCGTCAGTCGGTCCCGCAGTTGGCCAGAGTTCCAAAGTCTTGGTCCGGCGTCGGTTGCTGTTGCTTCTTCCCTGACGTCAGTGCGCCAGTAGTATATAAGAGGCATCCAACGCCATTTTCTCCAGTCTTTCTTGTCGCGCGGTAGCAGAAGCAGTTCGCAAGTGCCGGTCGGCCGACTCCTGAGATTTTCAATTCGAATTTCAGACCGAAGTCTTCAGTAAAGCTAAGTACCCCGTTGGGGAAACTTTTCTTGCCTCAGTCCGATGTCAGAAAAAGTTAACAATTGCATTTCTTGTGGGAAGCAAATACCTCATAAGGACTTTCATTCTTATTGCATTCCTTGCCTAGGCCCAGACCACGACGTCACGGGTTGTCAGTTTTTTGCTAGGTTTAACAAACTTATTAAACGTCGGTTTGATTTTGCCCGACATTATTTTGGTAGGAAATTTAATTATACCATGCCGTCGGAGCAACCGACGACCGGAATGCATAAAAAACGCAAAGATAAGGACAGGCAGCCGAGACCCAAACCAGATTCTGAGGCCTCTGCTAGACCAGTTGCCGGTTCTCCAGTTTTCATTGAGGCACTTATGCAGCCCCTGACGACCGCTGATTCAGAACCCCAGGCGGCATCCGATTCATAAGAGATTGCTAGGCCTCCACAACCTTTATCTTTAGGCCCTTCCGATTCCATGGCTGAAGGCGTTTCCGGTGTAGCTGAAACGCCTTCAGTTGCAGAAGGTGTCTTCAGACAGACTACAATCACTATTAAATCCTATGCAAAGCTGAAAACTCCTTTAAAAGCAAAGAAGACTGTACAGCAGTCTCCAGTACAAGGCCCCATGCCTAAGAAACAGATGCTTAAGATGGCTGAAGACTTAATTACCCTAATCAGGGGTTCCCATCCCCCTCCTGATTAAAGGCCTAGACAGGAGGAGGACTGCGCTTCCTCTGACTAGGTTTCAATTTCCTCAGATTCTTCTGAGGAACAGGAATATTCTTTTCCCCCTTATGAAGACTCTGATGCTGAAGAAATCTATTCCTTCAGCATCTCCCCCAGAAGACTACTCTTTTGGGAAAACTTTACATACCATGAGGGAACATTTCCACTGGGAAGGCCAGGATTACTCTGATTCTAAGAAAAGGTTCCGAGAGTTCCTTTTACTACCCCAGCACAGACCGCTTGCTATTCCACCAGTGTTAGACATTGTGGATGATGTTTATTCAGAATCTAGCCTTAACCCAGATTCACTTCCTCCTGCACCAGCCAAACCAGGCAGATACTATACAGTCCCTGACTGACACAAATTCCTATATAAAAGCCCTGTTGCTGACCCAGAAACCATTTCCCAGGGTCCAAAAGGGGTTAAGGCCTCTATTGCTAAAAATCCTGTTCCCTCTGAAAGGGATTCTCGAACACTAGACAGATGGGGAAAGAAAATATATACCTCAGCTACTCTAGCTATGAGGGCCTTAAATTGCCAGTTTCACATGCTGAAATGTCAACAATATTTGATGTCTCAATTAAAACAAAAAATGATCACACATACAGAGCAGCCTAATTACAAGGAAATGCAAGATTTGTTGCATGCAGCTGAACAAGTGGGAAAACATGCTTTGCAATGTGGATTTGATTCATTGGAAGCTTCTTGTAGAGCAGCAGTGACGGGGTCTGTCATACGTAGGCATGCTTGGTTAAAAGAACAAACTTTACCTGATCATGTAAAAGCAAAATCATTGGATGCACCTTTACAGCAGGATGTTTTATTTGGTGTAAAAGCTGAAGAGGTTTTAAAGAAAATGGAGGATAAGGCAAAATCTATGCAGGCGGTCAAGAATTTTTTACAGGTTCAACCCTCTCATTTCAGCAGAAATTGGCCAACCAAAAACTGGTTCTTTCCAGCTTCTGACAGACCACAGACGGGCAAATACAGACGCCCAAGGGGCAGAGGTCAGCCATAAGGTTCTTACAAGCCTCGACAATGGGGTGCCACAACCCAGAAAGGAGGAGAAGACAGGTCTCAATCTACCAGAAGACAAACTCAATAATTTACCCCTCAGACTGCCAAGCAAATCCCTCTTGGCAGCTCCCTTGGGAGGAAAACTAACACTTTTTGCAGACAATTGGCGCATCATCACAAAAGACAAATGGGTACTAAATATTGTTTCTCAAGAATACAGATTCCACTTTCACACTTTACCAAGGATAAAATAAATGCCAAACCTGCCACCAAATCAATGGGCAGAGGCTCAAAAACAAATTTTAGCTCTCATGGACATGAGAGCCATTCAACAGGTTCCTACACAGGAGCCAGGGACAAGGATTTTACTCAAGACTCTTTCTAGACCCCCGAAAGGATAAAGCTCGGAGACCCATTCTGGACCTCTCAATTCAAAACACATATCTTGAAGTACCCAAATTCAAGATGCTAACATTACAGCAACTTCCTCCCATGCTGGGCAAGAAGGCTTGGCTAGTAACGTTGGACCTCAAGGAGGCATACCTGCATGTCCCTATCAGACAAAATTGCAGAAGATACCTCTGATTTATAGTAGGTTCAACCCATTACCAATTCTTTGCACTGCCCTTTGGCTTATCTACTGCGCCCAGGGTCTTCACAAAATTCCTGGCACCAGTAATTGCATACTGCAGACAGGGAGGAATTCAAATGTATCCATCCCTGGACGACTGCCTTATTCAAGCAGAAAGCAAGGATTTTCTTTTAAAGCATCTGGCGTTTGTCAAAACCTATTAAGTTGCCTAGGGTACACAGTAAACGAAAAGAAGTCAAAACTAGTGCCCTCAGAAGACATAATATTCCTGGGTGCCAGCTTAAATACAACGGCCCAGATGGTTTCTCACGCCATACAAGCAAGGACAACTGACTCAATACTTCAAAATGATGGCAACAAAGACCCAACTCCCTGCAAGAAAAATTATGCAGGCCTTGGGATTCATGGCTTCTTGCATACTACTAATACCATATGCAAAACTGCATATGAGGAAATTACAATGGTACCTGAAAAGCGTATGGACTCAACACAGCCACAGCTTGGAAACAATATTACCACTCATTCCCTGCCTTCAACAGGAGTTTCTATGGTGGGCTCAGGCATGTCAACTCAACAAGGGTCAGCCTTTTACCTTACCCACAGCCAGGCAAACTATAACAACGGATGCATTGGATTATGCCTTGGGAGCACACATGGCAGGACAGTGTATTCAGGGCAAATGGTCTGCAGATCAAAGGCATCTACATATCAATCAAAAAGAGATGCTAGCTGTACAAAATGCCCTAACAGCTTTCAAGGACCTCCTACATCCAGGACAACTACTAATAAAGACGGACAACACCACAGTGATGTGGTACATAAACAAGCAAGGGGCACACATTCCTACCCCCTATGCAGGCAAGCAATGACCTTGTGGAACACAGCACTGACCTACCAAGTTCAACTACAAGCACAATTCCTGCCAGGAAAGAAAAACACATTGGCAGACGATCTAATCAGAAACATCATAGATCCTCATGAGTGGAAACTAGGTCCACAAGTATTCGCAATGATAACTCAAAATTGGGGGAGCCCAGACATAGATCTGTTTGCCTCCCCCAAAACTACCAACTACGGAAATTTTGCACAAGGACATACCACGCGCTGGCTTGGAAAGTTGACGCCCTCTTCAGTTGGAAAACATTAACAGTGTATGCCTTTCCTCCACTGCCTCTTCTGGCAAAGTTGTTGCTGAAAGCCAGATTAGAGAGGCCACAAATGATACTCATTGCTCCAGACTGGCCACGCCAACACTGGTATCCAATATTAAGGAACATAGCTCAAGGCCCACCATGGATTTTACCTCAAATTCCTCACCTGCTCACTCAGCAAAACAATCAGATCCTACACAGCCAGCTCAAGACTTTAAATCTGGCTGCATGGCAAATTACCTAAACAACCAGTCAACGCTTCTCTCTAAAGCTGTTATGCATGTCATTCTGGAGGCCAGGAGGCCCAGCACCAGGAAAACCTATTCAGACAAATGGAAAAGATTCTGCGCCTGGTACCAGGCTAAAGGCCAGAATCCCCTTGTCTCAAATATTCCTCAGATTCTACAATATTTAGAGATGTTGCACAAAGGACTTTCCTTTTCATCTATTAAGATCCACGTCTCAGCTATTTCAGCTCAATACATCACGGATCCTCCTCTATTTTCACATCCATTACTAAGACAGTACCTCAGAGGGGCTAAGAACATAAGACAGCCCCGAAGAGCACCAACTTGGGATCTCAACTTTGTTTTGGAAAAACTTACACTTCCGCCCTTTGAACCAGCTTCTACAGCTGATTTACAGTTTCTATCATGGAAAACTGCCCTGCTGCTAGCAATAACTTCAGCACGAAGAGTCTCAGAGTTACAGGCCCTAATGGCAGTGGAGCCTTTCATCATTTTTCATCAAGACAGAGTCGCTTTACGAACTAACCCTTCCTTTATGCCAAAGGTGGTATCCAGTGTGGCCCTAAACCAAACCATTCATTTTCCCACCTTTTATCCAAACCCCCAGAACAAAGGGGAAAGGCTCCTACACTCTTTGGACATTCACAGGCAGTTACATTATTACTTGGATAAAACTAAGGCTTTCATGAAATCTGACCAGCTCTTTGTATCCTATGCTGCAGGATCACAAGGAAAGGCTATCTCAAAACAGACCATTTCAAAATGGATAGGACATTGTATCCGTTTCTGCTACACACACCATGGGAAACCTGTACCTGGTAACATTAGGCCCCATTCCACCAGGGCCACAGCAACATCAACAGCCTTCCTCAGAGGGGTACCAACCAAGGATATTTTGGAGGCTGCAACTTGGAGCTCAGTGCTCACCTTCACCAAGACTATCACTTACCTCTATACTCTAAAACCAGAGCTGGCTTTGCCACTGCAGATGTTCATCGTGCATACAGCTGCAGTCATAACAGATGGGTTTTCCTGCCGTTAGGCGGGTCCTCAGTCGGCCGAATTCCACAGTCTAGGTCCGGCGTCGGTTGTCGTCACTTCTTCCCTGACGTCAGTGCGACAGGGGTATAAAAGAACCAGCCGATGCCATTTTCTTCAGTCTTTCTTGCCGTGCGGTGCCTGAAGCAGAAGCAGTTCGTAAGTGCCGGTCGGCCAGCTCCTGAGATTACGAATATTTTGCAACCAAAGTCTTCTTGAAAGCTAAGTACCCCGTTGGGGAAACTTTTCTTGCCTCAGACCGATGTCAGACAAAGTTAATAATTGCATTTCATGTGGGAAGCAAATACCACATAAGGATTTTCATTCCCTCTGCATTCCTTGCTTAGGCCCAGACCACGACATCTCAGCCTGTCGTTTTTGTGCTACATTCAACAGACGCACTATTAAGCATCGGGCGGAGTTTGCCCAGCACTATTTTGGCAAAAAATTTAATTACATTATATCTTCGGATACTTCGACTCCAGTTTTGAGTAAAAGACGCAAAGATAAGGACCGACATACGAGGTCCGCGGTTTCTACTGACGCCACGCCAAAGCCAACTACAGGTGGTCCGGTTCTCAGTGAGGCGCCTACGCAGCCCCTGACTACCGACTACACTTCATTGGCGGTGTCTACTGTATCCGAGGTCGCAGGCTCTTCGCACCACACCCCGACTACCGATACCGAAGCCACTCTTGGCGGTGAAACTCAGAGTTTAGACAGGTCTGCCACCTCTCAAGGCGTCTTCAGGCCTTCCTCTTCTTTTTCCATCAAGGCTTTCACTAAGTCTAAAGCAGCCATGCATACTAAGAGACAAGCTCCACAGAGCTCTTCTCAAGGCCCCATGCCTAAAAAGCAGATGCTCAAAATGGCTGAGGATTTGATTACTCTTATCAGGGGTTCTCAACCCCCCCCCCCCCAGACAAAAGGCCCAGTGTGGAGGAAGAATCCCCCTCCTCGGACCAGGCGTCCATTATTTCAGAGCATTCTGATGACCAGGAACATTCATACTCCCCTTTTGAAGATTCTGATGCTGAGGAGTCCATTCCCTCTGTCTCCCCCTGAGGATTACTCTTTTGGGGAAACCTTGCATACCTTGAGGGAACACTTCCACTGGGAAGGCCAAGAGTACTCAGACTCCAAGAAAAGGCTTAGGGTTTTTCTCTCGCTCCCTCAGCACAGGCCTCTGGCTATACCTCCTGTCTTAGACATTCCAGATGATGTGTATTCGGAGGCCTGCCTTAACCCAGACTCTTAACCTCCAGCCCCAGTCAAGCCTGACCGGTATTACCTGGTTCCTGACTCACACCAATTCCTATACAAAAGCCATGCGGCTGACCCAGAAACCATCTCACAGGGCCCGAAGGGAATTAAGGCCTCCACTGCTAAAAATCCATTACCTTCAGAGAGAGAGATTCCAGATCTTTAGAAAGGTGGGGGAAAAAGGTATACACCTCGGCCACCTTAACCATGAGGGCATTAAACTGACAGTTCCATATGTTAAAGTACCAGCAGTTTCTTTTATCACAGTTGAGAAGCAAAATGTCACAATCTGAACAACCAGACTTGAAGGAGTTGCAGGATTTGATGCATAGTGCAGAACAAGTGGGTAAACATACTTTGCAATGTGGTTTTGATGCTTTAGAGGCCTCATGTAGAGCTGCTGTTACAGGGTCAGTCATACGTAGACATGCCTGGCTCAAAGAGCAAACCTTACCAGATCATGTCAAAGCTAAATTACTAGATGCCCCTCTGCAAAAAGATGTATTATTTGGTGTTAAAGCTGAGGAGGTATTAAAGAAAATGGAGGAAAAGGCTAAATCAATGCAAACAGTGAAAGATTTCCTACAGGTACAACCTCCACGTTTCAGTAGAAATTGGCCTTCCAAAAATTGGTCCTTTCCAGCCACGGACAGACCCCAAAGAGGTAGATACAGGCACCCGAGGGGCAGAGGGCAATCTCAAGGATCGTTTAGAGGCAGACAATGGCAAGCTCCTACACAAAGAGGTGGTGAGGATATTTCACAGCCATTCAGAAAGCAGACCCAATGACTTTCCCCTTTGCATGCCAAGCAAGGCTCAAATGGCAGCACCTTTAGGCGGAAAACTGGCATTATTTTCAAAAAATTGGCATATTGTCACAAAAGACAAATGGATCCTGGACATAATGGCTACAGATTCCATTTTCACACCCTTCCAAAAATGAGAGGCATGCCAAACCTGCCACACAGTCAAAGGGCAGAGGCACAAAAACAAATTTCAGATCTCATGGACATGAAAGCTATTCAAGAGGTACCTACACAAGAACAGGGTCAAGGTTTTTACTCCAGACTATTCCTGGTACCAAGGAAGGGAAAAGATTGGAGACCTATTTTGGACCTATCCATCCTAAACACATTTTTACTCTTGCCAAAATTCAAGATGCTCACATTACAGCAGCTTCTTCCCATGCTGGGCAAGGAGTCTTGGCTGGTAACATTGGACCTCAAGGAGGCATACCTGCATGTCCCAATCAGACAAGATTGCAGAAGATACCTCAGATTTCTTGCAGGTTCAACCCATTATCAATTCTCTGCATTGCCCTTTGGCTTATCTACTGCGCCCAGAGTATTCATGAAATGCCTGGCATCAGTAATTGCCTACTGCAGACTTCAAGGGATACAAATATACCCATATTTGGACGACTGCCTGATCCAAGCGGACAGCAAGCACATACTTCTGAAACATCTGGCTTTTGTAATAATGTTGTTGAATTCTCTGGAATACACAGTCAACAAAAAGAAATCAAGGCTAATACCCTCTCAAACAATAATTTTCCTGGGTGCCAACTTGGACACAAACACCCAGATGGCCTACCTCACGCCAGAGAAACAGGGGCAACTAACTCAATACTTCAGAAAACTAGCAAATTTCACCAGGCTGACTGCAAGGAAAATCCTGCAGGCTCTGGGATTCATGGCATCTTGCATCCTACTAATCCCATGTGCAAAGCTGCATATGAGGAAACTTCAATGGTACCTGAAAAACCTATGGTCTCAACACAGCCACAGTTTGGAAACAATAATACCACTGATTCCATGTCTTCAAAAGGAATTTCTGTGGTGGGCTCAAGCATGCCAAAGAAACACAGGTCTCCCATTCTGCAAGCCTCAAGCAAATCAAGTCATCACAACAGACGCCTCGGACTACGCCTGGGGGGGCGCACATGACAGATCGGTGCATTCAGGGCAAATGGTCCCAAAAAGAAAAGCACCTACACATCAATCAAAAGGAAATGCTAGCAGTAATAAATGCTGTTATAGCTTTCAAAAACCTTCTGCATCCAGTTCAGCTATTGATAAGGACAGACAACACCACAGTAATGTGGTACATAAACAGGGAGGAACCCATTCATACCCCCTATGCAGGCTGGCCATGTCTCTTTGGAACATGGCTGTGGAATTACAAATCGATCTTCAAGCACAGTACTTGCCAGGCAAGGAAAACGTGCTGGCAGACAACCTAAGCAGAAATATGACAGATCCACACGAATGGAAGTTACATCCTCTAGTTTTTAGAGATAATTCAAGCATGGGGAAGGCCAGACATAGATCTCTTTGCCTCCCACAAAAATCACCAATTGGCAAAATTCTGCTCCAGGACCTTTCATCCACAGGCCTGGAGAGTGGATGCACTCTTTCAGTTGGACAACAATGACAGTTTATGCCTTTCCACCTCTTCCTCTGCTGTCCAAAGTTCTATTAAAAACCAGAGCAGACGGACCAAAGATGATTCTCATTGCTCCAGACTGGCCAAGACAACACTGGTACCCACTCCTGAGGAGCCTGATGCATTCCCACCATGGATCCTACCTCTAATGCCTCTTCTTCTGACTCGGCACAACTTCAAAACTCTTCACAGTCAGCTGAAAACACTCAATCTGGCCGCATGGAAGATTCCTTAACTTCACAACAGACCCTACTCTCCAAGGAGATGCAGGATGTCATTTTGGAGGCCAGAAGGCCTTCTACTAGAAAAGCTTACTCCACAAAATGGAAACTTTTTTGTGCCTGGAATGAGAAAAAGGGCCAGAATCCTGGAATACTGAATTTACCTCAAATATTACAGTATCTAGCTGAGATGCTAAGCAGTGGACTTTAATTCTCCTCCATCAAAATCCATGCCTCAGCCATTTCTGCAGAATACAACACTGATCCTCCTTTATTCTCTCACCCCCTCTTAAGACAGTTCCTCAGAGGGGCTAAGAATATAAAACCCCCAAGGAAACAACCAGTACCTGCTTGGGACCTCAATTTCATTCTAGAAAAACTGACCTTGCCTCCTTTTGAGCCAGCTGCCTCAACAGAACTGCAATATTTGTCCTGGAAAACAACCTTCCTTCTGGCTATCACCTCAGCTCGCAGTGTATCAGAACTACAAGCCCTCATGGCTGTGCAGCCTTTCATCATTTTCCATCAGGACAGAGTTTCCTTACGAACCAATCCTTCCTTTATGCCAAAGGTGGATCTAGGGTAGCTTTGAATCAGGCTATCCACTTACCTACCTTTTACCCTAATCCTCAAAACAAAGGGGAGAGACTACTACATTCCTTGGACATCCACAGACAGCTGCGTTATTATTTGGACAGAACAAAGCCTTTCAGAAAATCAGAGCAACTTTGTGTGTCCTATGCTACAGGAGCTCAAGGGAAACCAATTTCCAAACAGACAATCTCAAAATGGATAGCCCACTACATACGCTTTTGTTACTCTTTTCATGGTAAAACTGTACCTGCAGTTATCAGATCTCACTCCACAAGGGCCACAGCTACCTCTGCAGCTTTCCTCAGAGGGGTTCCTACCAAAGATATTTTGGAAGCAGCCACTTGGAGTTCTGTGCATACCTTCTCCAAGCACTATCACCTACCATTATACTCCAAAACCAGAGCAGGCTTTGCCACTGCAGTCTTGCAGGGCATCCTGGCTCCTCCTAGTTCCACCTAGTGCCTACCACCCCTTTTTTAGCTTTGGGATTCTACCCATGTGTTATGACTGCAGCTGTATGCACGATGAACATAGTACAGTTTTGTACCTACCATAAATGTAGATGTTCAAGTGCTAATACAGCTGCAGTCCACATTTCCCTCCCTCCTTCCCCTCTTGGGACAGACCTATTGGCTAACACCTCATCATACAACCTGATTGGGGTATTCATTTATGGTGTATTTGCTTGCAACTACTGTTTTTTGATTATATTGCATTGCATTATTACATAAATTTATGTATTGCCTTCCTTCTGGGGGCACCAGACATCTGGGGCAAGAAAAACTGAAGAAAATGGCGTTGGCTAGTTCTTTTATACCCCTGTCGCACTGACATCAGGGAAGAAGCGACGACAACCGATACCGGACCTAGTCTTTGGAATTCGGCCGACCGAGGACCCGCCTGACGGCAGGAAACCCATCTGTTATGACTGCAGCTGTATTAGCACTCGAACATCTACATTTATGGTAGGTACAAAACTGTACTTTCTGCAGGGCCTACAAGCTTCTCCAAACCCTGTTTAGTTCCACCGTCCATCCTTAGCTTTGGGATTCAACCCAAGTGTGATGACTGCAGCAGTGTAACACGATGAACATAGTACAGTTTTGTACCTACCATAAATGTAGATGTTCGAGTGTTCCCACTGCTGCAGTCCAGGTTACCCTCCCTCCATCCCCTCTGACTTAGCTGAACTTTTCTATACCTTTCTATCCTGTACAGCCTTTGTGGTGTATTTGCTTGTAACTGAAGGTATTCCTTTTATATGTTTTTTAGCAATATGTATTGCCTACCTACTTGGGGGCACCTGACATCTGGGGCAAGAAAAACTGAAGAAAATGGCGTCTGATGCCTCTTATATACCCTTGGCGCACTGACGTCAGGGAAGAAGCGACAGCAACCGACGCCGGACCAAGACTTTGGAACTCTGGCCGACTATGGGACCGCCTGACGGCAGGATAACTGAAGTGTGATGACTGCAGCAGTGTGAACACTCGAACATCTACATTTATGGTAGGTACAAAACTGTACTTTTCTGGAAGTTCCAATATTCAGGATGTTGACTCTACAGCAGCTACTGCCCATGCTGGGCAAGAAGGCTTGGCTCGTAACTTTGGACCTAAAAGAGGCATACCTGCATGTCCCAATCAGACAGTTTTGCAGAAGATACTCAGATTCATAGCTGGTTCAATGCATTACCAATTCTCTGCACTGCCCTTTGGCTTATCTACTGCGCCCAGGGTCTTCACAAAATGCCTGGCACCAGTAATTACGTTTTGCAGACAAAAAGGAATTCAAATATATCCATACTTGGACGACTGCCTAATTCAAGCAGAGAACAAAGACATTCTTCTGAAGCATCTGGCGTTTGTAAAAAGATTACTAATTGGCCTAGGGTACACAGTAAATGAAAATAAATCAAAACTAGTGCCCTCTCAAGAGATAATATTCCTGAGTGCAAGATTAAATACAACTGCACAGATGGCTTATCTCACGCCAGACAATCAAAAGCAACTGACTACTTACTTCAAGAAATTGGAAACAAAAATCCACTTATCTGCAAGGAAAATCCTGCAGGCCTTGGGTTTCATGGCATCTTGCATTCTACTAATTCCATATGCCAGACTTCATATGAGGAAACTACAATGGTATCTAAAAAGTGTTTGGACTCAGCTTTGCCACAGCCTGGAGACAGTAATTGCACTCATTCCCTGCCTGCAACAGGAGTTTCGATGTTGGGCAGAAGCCTATCACCACAACAAGGGTCTGCCATTCAGATTACCCACAGCCAGACGGACACTGACAGCGGATGCATCAGATTATGCCTGGGGGGCCCATATGGCAGGAAAATGTATTCAGGGAACATGGCCGCAAACCAGATGCATCTTCACATCAGTCAAAAAGAGATGCTAGCTGTTCAAAATGCCCTGACAGCTTTCAAGGACCTGCTTCATCCAGGGCAGTTACTGATAGACAGCGCTACGGTCATGTGGTACATAAGCAGGGAGGTACACATTCCTACTCCCTCTGCAGACGAGCAATGACCTTATGGGACATAGCATTGGCTTTTCAAGTTCACCTGCAAGCTCAATTCCTGCCAGGAAAAACAAATACTCTGGCAGACGAACTAAGCAGAAACCTCATGGATCCCCACGAATGGAAACTGGATCCACAAGTCTTCAGCATGATAATAAGGAAATGGGGATGCCCAGACATAGAGCTATTCGCTTCCCCTCACAACTGCCAATTGCAGAGATTTTACACCAGGATTTATCACAAGCAAGCATGGAAAGTGGACGCCCTATCCTTCAGCTGGAAAAATCTAAAGGTATATGCTTTTCCCCCACTGCCTCTCCTTCCCAGGGTACTCCTAAAGGTCAGACAAGAGAAGCCAAAAATGATGCTGATTGCATCAGATTGGCCACGCCAGCACTGGTACCCAATCCTAAAGAGCTTGTCTCAAGGTCCAGCATGGATATTGCCTCAAACTTCTCACTTACTGAACCAACAAAACAATCAGATCCTGCACAGCCAACTCAGGACCTTAAATATGGCAGCATGGCGGATAATGTAGCCATTCAGAACACTCCTCTTTCAAAAGCTGTTATGGATGTCATCTTGGAGGCCAGGAGGCCCAGTACCAGAAAATCTGATGCAGAAAAATGGAAGAGATTCTGTGCTTGGAACCAGGAACAAGGCAGTGACAGGTGTGTACCAAATATCCCTCAGATTTTACAATACCTAACTGAGATGCTAAACAAAGGCCTTTCTTTCTCATCAATTAAGATTCATGCCTCTGCCATTTCAGCCCATTACAATACTGAACCCCCTATCTTTTCTCATCCCTTAATAAGGCAATACCTCAGAGGGGCCAAAAACATTAGACCTTCAAGGAGAGCACCAATTCCGGCCTGGGACCTCAATTATGTTTTGGAAAAACTGACACTGCTTCCTTTCGAGCCAGCATCAACAGCAGATATTAAATTCTTATCCTGGAAAACAGCTCTGCTCCTAGCAATAACCTCTGCAAGGCGAGTCTCGGAGTTACAAGCACTCATGGCTCTGGAACCTTTCATCATTTTTCATCCAGACAGGGTTTCTCTGAGGACAAACCCTACATTTATGCCTAAGGTGGTGTCCAGTGTGGCCCTTAACCAAACCATTCACTTGCCTACCTTTTATCCTAACCCCCACAGAACAAGGGTGAGAAAATTCTGCATTCTTTGGACATACACAGGCAGCTACGCTTCTACTTGGACAGAACTAAAGCTTTCAGAAAGACTGAGCAACTTTTAGTGTCATATGCTGCAGGACCACAAGGAAAGGCCATCTCAAAGCAGACTATTTTTTCTAAATGGATAGGCAATTGCATCCATTTCTGCTGTTTTCAACATGGGAAATCAGTGCCTAAGGGCATTAGGCCTCATTCCACCAGAGCAGCAGCCACCTCAGCAGCCTTCCTCAGAGCAGTACCAACCAAAGATATCTTAGAGGCTGCAACTTGGGAGTTCAGTACACACATTCACAAAGCACTACCACTTACCTCTTTACTCTAAGTCCAGAGCAGGCTTTGCTACTGCAGTTCTGCAGGGCCTCATAGCCTTTCCTAACCCTGTTTAGCCCCCCCGCCCTTCCCCAGCTTTGGGATTTAACCCAAGAGTAATGACTGCAACAGTGAAACACGATGAACATAGTACAGTTGTGTACCTACCATAAATGTAGATGTTCGAGTGTATTCACTGTTGCAGTCCAGGTTACCCACCCAGCATTCCCCTTTTCTTTGCTGGGGCTTATCTGCACTTCTCCATCCTATGCAACCTTTTTGGTGTATTTGCTTGTAGATGAAGTAAATGTTATTTTTGTGCATGAATTTTTATTGGCATATTTTTCAGCCTACCAATTTGGGGGCACCTGACATCTGGGGCAAGAAAAACTGAAGAAAATGGGGTCGGCTGTATCTTTTATACCCCTGGCACACTGACGTCAGGGAAGAGGCGACAGCAACCGATGCCGTACCTAGACTTAGGAATTCTGGCCGACTAAGGGTAGCTTGCCAGCAGTATAACCCAAGAGTAATGACTGCAACAGTGAATACACTTGAACATCTACATTTATGGTAGGTACACAACTGTACCTTTTGCCCTTTGGTCTTTCTACTGCCCCAAAGGTGTTAGCCAAATGCCTCATTCCTGTTTTTGCCTTTTGCAAGCTTTCCTTACTTGGATGAACTCCTGTTTCAAGCATCTGCTCCAGGGATCTTGTTGCAAAATCTTAATTTTGCCATTTCCCTTTTGCAAAGCCTGAGGTTCACAATAATCTTCAAAAAGTCTTCTCTGATGACTCCTCAGGACCATGTTTTTTCTGGGATGCAGGATCCAGACTGTGCCTATGCTAGCATCCCTGCCTCCCCCCTAGACCTTAACACTCATTTCCTTTTTTCAACCCCTTCTTCCTCTGGCCTCTATAACAGCCATGGAATTTCTGAGAGCTCTGGGATTCATGGCCTCCACCATTCCTATGCTCCCTGTGGCCAAACTCCACGAGAAAATTTCAGTGGTTTCTGAAGTCAGTTTGGCTTCCATATGTGCATCCCCTCGAATTTGTAGTTCCTCTTCTGCCTAGTCTCTAGAAGGAACTTCACTGGTGGATTCAGTAGTGGTCTTGAAATCCAGGACTCCCTTTTTATCCCCCTCTTCTCTCTCAGGGGGTGTTCACAGATGCTTCAAATGGATGGGGAGCAGTATTTGGCTCCCTAAAGATACAGGATGTTTGCTTGCCTGTTCAGCAGAAAGAGCACATCAGTGTCAGAGATGAGAGCTATTCTGCTGGCTCTTCAGGCTTTTCATCCTCTCTTCTCCCCAGGACTTCTCATGGTGTTTATAGACAATACCACAGTGATGCATGTAAATGGGGAGGGGACAAGATTGTGTCTTTATTTGCTAGTTGTCATTCATGGTGTGGGGTACTTGCTATTAAGTATCAAGTGACTGTTCAGGCAGTTTACAGTCCCTCAGGTTAAAATATTGTAGCAGATACTCGGAGCAGGTGCTTAACTCAATCGCACAAATAAGTGCTTCACAGGGATGTGTTTCTGGAAATTGTCCACCAGTAAGCTGCTACTCAGGGAGATCTTTATGCCTCCCTTCTGAGCAGACTGTTTCCTCTTTTTGTGCAAGAGTCCCTGGTTCTCTGGTTTGGAAGGTGGACACCCTGTCTTTTTTTTGGAATGTGATGTTTCTTTATGCATTCCCTCCTCTTCCCCTCATTCCAAAAGTCCTGATCAAAATTCAACAGGATGTTCCCAAAATTTTGTTGGTGACTCCCTGTTGGCCGAGAAAGTATTGGCTCCCTCCTCTTCTGCATTTAGCCAAGGGCAATCATCACAATCTGACTCTCGGGGTGGACCTACTCACACAAGTCAAGGGATCTCTCTTACATCCCAACCTGGCCACTCTTTAGCTGACACTGTGGGTGATAAGATTTTGATTCCACGTAGACATTTTCTCTGAGGACGTCCTTAGGGTCTTGTAGTAGGCCAGGAAATACAGTACTAGGAAGTCCTACTTATCCAAATGGAAGGGGTTTTGATTTGGTTTCTTTCTCATAACATGGATCCACTTTTGGGGAATGTTCCTTTGGTTCTGTCTTATCTGTTGCTTAGTGCTGGTTTGGCTTATCTTTCTTTTAAGGCTCATTTATCAGCTGTCTCTGCTTGTCTGGCTTCATCTCCTCCTTTAGCTTCTATATTTGAAGCTAAACAATTTCTGAAAGGCACCCTTTATACTAGTCCTCCCAGGAGGCCAGTTCCTCCTCCTTGGGATCTTAAATTTTGTTTTGGAAAAATTGACTTGGGCTCCTCTTGAGCCTTCAGCTTCCTTACAGACATTACACTTGGAAGACTGTATTTTTGTTAGCCCTTACTTCTGCCAGGTGGGTGTCTGAGCTTCAAACTCTTATGGCTTGGCTTGCTCTTTTCGTGTTTTATAAGGATAGGGTGTCCTTGCGTACTAGTCTCTCTTTTATTTCAGAGGTGGTAAATGAGTTGTCCTTTAATCAGTCCATTTATTTGTCCACTTTTTTCCCTTCTCAGCAGTCTGCCAGTGAGAAGGTGCTACACACATTGCATGCACATAGATCACTCAGATTTTATTTGGGTAAT